>NC_043706.1:74423128-74439410 GCF_006229205.1 Suricata suricatta | reverse complement strand
GAATGATGGTCATGGTGGGAGGCACTTGTGGGGAGAAGCACTGAGTGTTATATGGAAACCAATTTGATAATAAACTATTAAAAAATATAAAAATAAATAATAAATAAAAGACACTAATGGGGGCACCTGGGTGGCTCAGTCTGTTAAGTGTCCAGCTTCAGCTCAGGTCATGATCTCACAATTTGTGGGTTTGAGCCCCGTGTCAGGCTCTGTGCTGACAGCTAGCTCAGAGCCTAGGGCCTCTCTTTAGATTTTGTGTCCCCTGCTCTCACTGTCTCTCTCTCTCTCTCTCTCTCTCTCTCAAAAATTAGGAAAAAAAGACACTAATGGATAATTTGAAATAGTATATCATAAAAAATTAAAATTGTCTTTAGATCTCTTCATTGCTATACATTTATTGCGTAGGAAAGCTCTTTCAAGCCCTGCTTGAAAGTCCTTTCCCTTAGTTTTGCCAAATGTGCATGGGCTTTCTTTTTCTTGTGGGTAGGTCCGGGAGGAGTCTTGACTGGCCAGAATGATGATAATGTCAAAAGTTTCCTCAAATATTTCTGACTTTTCCTCCTCCATTTACCATTCATGAGTCTGATCATTTCCCTTTCATTCTTCAGACCCAGGGTGGTCCTGGTCCCAGATTCCACCTCTCTCAAGTTCTCTGACTGTTCCCAGCTCCAGTAATGATGTGGCCGGTTAAATATTTAATGTTCCTCTACAAAGCAGTCCAATCTTTCTCTTGACAATTGACCCTCCTACCAATATTTAGCTCTGGATATTGTTCACAGAAACTCATAATGGATTGTTATATTTGACTCAGAGGATTTGGACCACACATCTGGCACCCCAACATTTAAAGCTGCCAGATGGAGGATGGACTCCCAAATCATCCAGCTCTGAGAGCTACTAGGATTTGAATTCATGAGTCACATAGGACCAGAGCAAACAAAGAAGCAGTAACACTAGTACACAAGCACTTTCCAGGTCTATTTCCCCTGGATTCAGTGCAGAGGCAGCAGGCAAAAATGCCATCTTCCAGTCTCTCTCTGGAAAGGATTTGACTGCATACTTTCCTAGCTGCTACCTGAGTGTCCAGCTTCTAATCGATCTTCATGTGGGAGCTGACTAAGATTCTCTCAAGAACCTGAAATAGCTGATGGCCATGTTCCCTTCTGTCTCCTTCCAATTCATTCCAACAATAAACCAAGTCTCCAGCTTCCACCTGGAAGGAGCTTGTGTACACATCCAGCATATTAACCATAGTGGCTACCACCCAAAAGACTGGCTCCCAAATCACCTAGCTCTGGAAACTGACAGGGCTTGACACTTATGAGTCCCCCAAGACCACACAAAACAAAGAAGTAGTTCTCTTTGGACACATAAGTACTCCTAAAAACCATTCCCCTGGGCTCAACAAGAATGAGTAGGCAAGACACCCACCTGCTGCTTTCCCCCATTAGGTATTCATCTAATGTCCCGACTTTCCCAGATCTTGTTGCCTAAAGGTCAGGCTTCCAATTAATCTGCATTGGACTGCTAAAGGAGCAGGCAATGTGCAGTCCTCTCAGAGGCTGTGGTATGGGGGTATTTCTAACAATTTTGGGATACTGACAGGTCTTGGCATATCTTAATCTACTGGAAGCCCCTAAGAACAAACATGGCAGTTTGGATAATCAATCACAAGGATTTGAGAGGCTATAAAAGTTGGAAATGTTCCTTGACCTCCCCTCAGCTCAATCCTGGCTTGAGGATTTGGCTAAATATGTGGCTGTTCTCATCAAATTTAGCATCATTCATCTTAGTTTGATTATACCATGGAGTTTAAGAAACAGAAATACTGCTACTAGATAGGCTAAGAATATACCAGCACCAATCCTCATTAAATGCCTTGTTCAGTAGTTTGGCTGTTTTTGTTTGTCTGTTGGAAAAGTAGAGCCAAGGACTGAGAGCCAGTGAGTCAATGCTTCTCCTGCATGAAGCAGCCTCCCTAGAGGCCTTTCTGTGGGAAAGCAGCACACCTCAAGCCAGACAGTAGCTGATTCTGCACGGGGGCAGGTGTGAGGAATTTTAAAACCCAGCTTATGGATTTGAAATGTGACCTCGCCAGTATTTTCTTTGTTCATATGATACTGCTTATGAAATGTGTACACTGTGGTATAAATGCTGTAAAAGACTGTTTTTTAACTTTTTGTTGTTATTTGCTTTTAAAACGTTTTCTACCATCCTCACCAGTTCCCTCTTATTAATTGACATTGTTTTGGAGTCCATGCTACTCTTTTGAAAACCTTTATGTGCAGCATGGTCTTTGTGTTCCCATCTAAAATTGATTTATTAACTATCTATAAAAGGAAATAATTTGGAATGAGAGTGCATCTTGCTATTTGGAATTACCTGTGGCTCATTACAGTACTTTACTGAATGAAATGTGAACAATCATTTAATCAAAAGAGATTTAGCTGCAGCTTTAGCCAAGGATGAGGTGACCATTTTCAAGAATTACTGTGGAGACTAATCTGGGCCTCCATGAACAGGGACTTCCCTCATGGAGGGTCAATAGCAAAGAGAGAGAATCAAGGACTAAGATATAGATCCCTGATAATTGAGTTTTCCTTCTGAAACTTCCAAGATGTTTCTGGCAGAAGATGCTTCCAATGAGGCAGTGAGGACATAGGCCAGTAATGTCTCTTTACCTTTAAAAGGACTATTCACTAGGCATGAATTTAACTGCAAAATTAAAATAATATCAGAGGTTCTCCCATGCATTTGAGAGAGCCTCTTTTAAAGGCCTCTTTTAAATCTTGGGGCATCTTGGTAGCTCAGTCCATTGAGCATCCAACTCTTATTTTCTAATCAGGTCATGATCTCACAGTTCCATGAGTTAGAGCCCCATCTCAGGCTCTATGCTAGTAATGTGGACCCTGCTTGGGAGTCTCTCTCTGTCTCTCCTCCTCTTGTGCTCACTCTCTCTCTCAAAATAAATGAATAAAGTGGGGAGAAAAAGGATAAGTCTTAAAAAAGAGAAGATAAAATTATGACTCATACAAATATAAGTGAACACATGTCATTTTATTTATTTAACTTATTAATTAATGAGGGAACCAGTAAGATATTATAGACAGTTCAAAGGAGAATCCTTAAAATCCATGCATATATAGGAAATAAAGAATTTTGAAACAAATTTACATCCATGTAAAATGGGTCAATCCAAAGGGAAATAATAAATTGCATTTCACCAAGTACACATTTTCCTGGATAAGAATTATTATTATCAATTTTCTACAACTGATAGAGTTGTGAAATAGCTCAAAGACAATGAAAGGCAAGGAAGACATCGATGGATGAGCTAGACAAGATACACACTAATATATTTTTTCTTATTTCAAAGTCTTTCACAATTTCTCTGGATGCCCTATAGTTGAGGATCTCTCTTGACACCTCAGCCTGAAAAACCTCAGATAACAGGCTGTGCCTCTGAATCTGTCTTATTTTTCAGTCTCTCTCCTCTGATTCAGCCTCCTGACTCAAAAATTCCTTGCTAATAATGTTTTACCTTCTGTGACCCAAGTAGTGACTCTAAGACACCATAATGCCCTACTAGTACCATGAATAAGGTGTCATTGATAGGGTTTCTGCTAAGCATTTCACATGCATTGTCTTACTTAGCTTCACAATGACTTAAGATAATTACTATTACCCCTATTCATAAATCCAGAAAGCAAGGCTCAAAGACCTTTTGTAAATTGTCCAAAACCTTTTGTTAACAGTGGCAAAGGTGAAATTCAAATCTGTCAACTTTTGATGCTTTTAACTAAGACTCAATAGCATCTTATAGACCCCTCTGACTCCTTCATCATTACTCCGTTAATGGACTTATCAGTAAGCATTTGAATTGTTCACTAGCTCAAAGCTTTCTCATCATAGGCGTTTATCTTGCTCAAGGCAAAATTTTCTGGACTAGGCTGATGAGAGTTCCCATGAAACTTCTAACATTTACACTAAGGAAAGTGGATCGGCAAGACTTACAAGAGCAACACAAGAGGAAGAATGCACAATGGGCTTTTCCGTGTGGTTCCAATGTCTCAGTCAACACTTCAATGATAGCACTTAACACATTGTCTTATATCATCTCTGTTTATATGATAATAGCTAAGATTGATTGACTATTTATTATCTCATACTTTATAGTATCTAATTTATTTATTTATTTAATTTTTTAAAGGTTTATTTATTTTTGAGAGAGAGAGAGAGCATGAGCAGGGGAGGGTCAGAGAGGGAGATACAGAATCCGAAGACAAGTTCTAGGCTCTGAGTTAGCTGTCAGCACAGAGCCCGACAGGGGGCTCAAACCCACGAACCATGAGATCATAACCTGAACCAAAGCCAGACACTCAATTGACTGAGCCACCCAGGAGCCCCTATAGTATCTCATTTAATTCTCAGAAGATACCTATGAACTGAATACTACTACAATACCTCTTTCAACATCAGGAAATGGAGATTTAGAAAAATCAGCAACTTGCCCACATCACAGAAAACAAAACTGACAAACCCTTTGCCAGATTCATTAAGAAAAAAAAAAGACCCCCCCAAAAAAATCAGAAATGAGAAAAATTTAGAACAGCCACAGCAGAAATACAAATATTATGAGAATACTAGGCTAACAAACTGGACAGCCTAGAAGAAGTGGATACATATTCCTAGAAACATACAATTTTCCAAAAGTAAGCCAGGAGGAAATAGAAAATCAAAACATACTGATGAGAAGTAACAAAATTGAATTGGTAATTAAAATATTACCAAAAAATTAAAAGTCCAGGACCAGATTAACTCACAAGTGAATTCTACCAGACATTTAAAAGAGTTAATACCTATTATCCTCAAATTATTCAAAAAAAAAATAGAAGAGGAAGAAAACCTTGAAAATATATTCTATGAGGCTAGCATTACCCTGATACCAAACCCAGACAAAAACCCCTCAAAAAAAAAAACTACTGGCCAATATCCTTGATAAATATAAATGCAAAAATCCTCAACAAAATATTAATAAAACACATACAATAATCCATTAAAAAAGATAACGCACCATGATCAGCTGAGATTTTTCTCTGGTTGCAAGGATGGCATAATATTCACAAATCCATTGATGTGATATACCACATTAATAAAAGAAAGCACAAGCACTATATTATCCTTTCAGTAGATGCAGGAAAAGCATTTGACAAAGTACAACCTCCATTCATGATAAAAGCCCTCAACAAAAGGGTGTAAGGGACCATACCTCAGCATAATAAAGGTGATAAATGAAAAGCCCACAGCTCACAACATTTTCAATGGGGAAAAACTAAAAGCTTTCTTTCTATAGCCAGGAAAAAGACAAAAATGTCCATTCTTGCCACTCTTATTCAACATAGTACTAGAAGTCCTAGCCACAGCAGTAAGGAAAGAAAAAGATATAACAGGTATCCATATTGGTAAAGAAGAATTCAAACTATTTGCAGATGACAAGATACTGTACACAGATAATCCTAAAGACTTTACCAGAAAACTACTAGAAGTAATAAACAAATTCGGTAAAGTGTCAGGATACAAAATTAATACCCAGAAATCAGTAGCATTTCTACATAGTAAAAACAAAGTCACAGAAAGAAAATTTTAAAAATCACCGTTTACAATTACACCAAAAAGAATAAAATACCTAGGAATAAACTTAACCAAAAAGGTGAACAACCAGTACTCTGAAAAGTATAAAACACTGATGAAGGAAATTGAAGATGACACAAACAAGGGGAAAGTTATTTCACACTCATGGATTGGAAGAATTATTATTATTAATTGCCCATATTACCCAAAGCTATCTACAGATTCAATGTAATCCCTATCAATATACCAATAGCATTTTTCACAAAACTAGAACAAACAATGCTAAAATTTGTATGGAACCACAGAAGACCCCAAATAGCCAAAGCAATCTGAAGAAAGAAGAACAAAGCTGGAGGTGTCACAATTACAGATTTCAATATATACTACAAAGCAATAATCAAACCAGTATGGTACTGGCACAAAAATAAAAATATAGATCAACAGAACAGAATAGAAATCTCAGAAATAAAACCACATTTATGTGGTCAATAAATCTATGACAAAGGAGGCAAGAAAATATAACGGAGAAAAGACAGTCTCTTCAATAAATGGTGTTGGGAGAAGTGTAAAGCTACATGTGATAGAATTAAACTGGATTGCTTTCTATCACTATACATAAAAATAAACTCAAAATGGATTAAGGAACAAAATGTGAGACCTAAAATTATAAAAACTCTAGAAAAGAGCACAGGCGGTCATTTCTCTGACATCAGACATAGCAATATTTTTCTAGGTATGTCTCCTGAGTCAAGGGAAATAAAAGCAAAAATAAACTATTGGGACTACAGCAAAATAAAAAAGGTTTTGCACAGTAAAAGAAACCATCAACAATTCACAAAGATACCCTATTGGATGGGAGAAGATATTTGCAAATGACATATCTGATAAGGTTAATATCCAAAATATACAAAACACTTATACAACTCAATACCAGAAAAGCAAACAATCCTATTTTTAAAATGGCAGAGGACCTGAATAGACATTTTTACAAAGAAGACAAACTGATCACCAATAGACACGTGAAAAGATGCTCCACATCACTAATCATCAGAGAAACACAAATCAAAACTACGATATACCACCCTTATACCTGTAGAAGACAAGAAATGAGTGTTGACAGGGATATGGAGGAACAGGAACCCTTGTGCACTGTTGATGGGAATGTGAACTATGTAGTCACTGCAGAAAACAATATGGAGGTTCCTCAAAAAATTAAAAATAGAACTACTATATGACCCAAAAATTCCACTATTGGACACCTAAACACTGACTTGAAAAGATATATGCACCCCTCCATATGTTTATTGGATCAGCATTGACAATAACCAAAACATAGACACAAATAAGTATCTATAAATAGATGAATGGTTTAAAAAGCTATGGAATATTACATTGGCATAAAAAAGGTGAGATTATGCCATTTGAGACAAGATAGATGGACCTAGAGGGTACTTTGCTAAGTGAAATATGTCAGACTGAGGAACACAAATACCATATGATTCCATTCGTAAATAAAATTTAAAAAAAAAGATTTATCAGTTCTGCAAAAAGCAGAATCAGTCATATAAATAGAAAACAAACTGATGGTTACCAGAGGGGAGGTGGGTAGATGGTAGGGCAAAATGAGTGAAGGGGAGTGGGAAATAGAGGCCTCCACTTATGGAATGAGGAGGTCACAGGAGTAAAAACAAAGTTTTCAGACAGGTCAATAATATTGTAACAGTGATGCAATGGGACAGATGCTGGCTATACTTGTGAACATAGTATAGTATGTAAACTTGTCAAATCACTGAGTTGTGCCACACTTCAGGGCATACCCTGAAACTAATATAGCATTGTGTATCAGCTATACTAAAAAAAAAAATCTGAGTGTAGCTATGTCTCTAACCCCTTCATAACAGAAAACATTGACTCTTCCTGCTTGGATCTTAGGGATGATTCTGCAAGACAAGGCTCCAGGAGGAGAAATTTCTAAGTGAGGAGATGGCAGTGGGGGTGGGGCAAGTGGGGTAGGGGAGTTGCCAAATAAATTTGAAACAGAACTAGCTTGGCTTCTTAGCCACCCTTTTTATTTTTCTCTTCTGGGTTCTACGTAGCTGCACCCCAGCTAAAATTCTGTGTTCATTTTTATTTCATTTTCCAGTAGTTGTCCTATGTGCCACTCTTCTTTTATATTTTCATATATTAAAGAAGCAGACCTTTCATCTGAAATGCTCCCCCTCCTCTTCTTGTTTTGCAACAGTCACACAATCCTTTTGAAGTTTCTAAGGGTCTTTGCTACTTGTACTGGTGGAGAAATAGGACAGAATGAAACATATTTCTGGGGCAGTTGGGTGGCTAAGTCGGTTAAACGTGTGACTCTTGGTTTCAGCTCAGGTCATGATCTCACCACTTGTGGGATTGAGCCCCTGTCAGGCTCTGTGCAGACAGTGCAGAGCCTGCTTGGGATTCCCTCTCTGCCCCTCCCCTCCCCTGCTCTCTCTGTCTCTGTCTCGCTCTCGCTCTCTCTATAAATAAATACACTTATATTCCTCCTAAGCTTTTTTCCTCTATTCATCCTTTTTCCTTTAGTTCCCATGAAGAAATCAAAGGCTCCATGTACATGTTAGTAGCCTTTGTACACAAAGCACCAAAGGGTCATTTTCTCCATCATTTTAGAGAAACTCCAGGTGACATTCATCTTGGTATTTTTTCCCCAGGAGCCAAAACAGTCATGTTAGCTCAGGAGAGAAAAGCAGACTGGGCAGGGGGAGCTAAGTCCACTCAGAAATGGATATGTAAGTTGGGAGCATCCAACAGTTGGAACTGTTAATGTAACTAGTGCCTATACAAAGGCTTGAGATAATACAATGCAGACTCTGCACAAATGATTTTGCTGACTCATAGTCTGTTTACAGTTTATGCTTGTCTCCAAGCAGGCAACATTATAGGAGAATATTATCAAAGAATATCTATCAAAACTTGAAGTCACACTGTGGAGAAAACTTGCAGTCATGGGACTGACATGACACTACGTATATGCACTAGGTTTCAGTCGAGTATAGATTAGTTTTATCCCACTGGGGCAAGTCATTCATTTTTCCATACTATGGTCATTTTGTAGTATCTATTGGCTGATTGATCTGAATTGAATCTCATCACAAGCTATGTGAAAACGAAGATGGCAGATTTATTTTGAAGTATCCAGAATATTTAGATCACAGAATATTACATTAAGCTGACATTCAACTGTAATCACTAAAAACAAATACCACCATTACTTTTCACTACTTTAATGTTAAATACTCTCGGGTTGATTTTCTTCTCAGTGTGACAGGCCTAACATGTTCTTGCAAATCCCTCCATAGTGACATAGAAAGTTATACAGAGAAACACAGGAGGAAAACAAAACCATGCAATGCGCAGACTGAAAATTTAGTGAAAACTGAAAAGAAAAAAAAATCACAAATACCAACATATGTGTCTGTGTGACCCAAAATACTTGAGATCAGAAAAACTGGAATGGGTAGCAGGAGGTATATCAATTGCTTTCCTTCCTTCCTTCCTCCCTTCCTCCCTTCCTTCCTTCTCTTTCTCTCTCTTTCTCCTTCTTTCTTTCCTCTTTCTTTTTTCTTTCTTTCTGATTATTGTTGAAAAACTCCAAGATTTTCAGACCCTAAGTCATTTTTTGGGTCTGCTGATTTTCCTTCATGGTGCATCATTTTACCATGTGTTTTTAATTTGAGAGAAAGGAAGCTAATTTTTAGCAGGGCTTGATTTTTCAGAGGGAATCCTGCTTATTATCATTAAGTATGATGGTTACTGTTCCTTCCACTTGAAGTTTTTCTCTATTATTCCTAGCTTACCAATACTTTTTAAACTCATAAATATGAATAAGTATCAAAACTTGGCAAATATTTGTTCTGCAACTACTGAAAACCATATGATTTTTCTTGATTCTGTTAATAAAGTGAGTTACACTGGTTGATTTCCAAACACTAAACAGATCTTGCATTTTTGTGATGAACCTCTTGATCACGATATGTTCTTTTTATAATTGTTGATTTGATAATATTTTTAAAAGAATACATTTATATTCATGAGGGTTAATGGCTTGTGGTCTTCTTTTGTAATATCTTTGTCAAGTTTGGGATTAAAGTCAAGCTGGTCTTCTAAAATGAGTTGTTCATGATCTCTCCCTACCATTTCTGAAAACATTTGTATATGATAGTTGTGACTTCTTCCTTGAATTGTATGATGTAATCCACCAGTGAAAATATCTGGGCCTCAGGGCTTAATAGGTGTTGATAATGAATTCATTTAATAGAGATAAGACCATTCAGATGTTCTCTTTCGTCAATTTGAACCAGTTGTACTTTTAAAGTAAATGTTTCTCTTTCATCCTAAGTTGTTCAATGTATTGGAATACAGTTGTAGTATTCTCTTATTATCTATTTAATGTCTGTAAGATTTGAAGTATACCTCCTTTTCATTCTAGATATTAATGTTTAGTGCTTTCTCTTTTTCTAGGGCTTTTAGGTATGATTTCTAAGAAATTTAGCTAGGGATTTTTCAATGAAAAAAAAACTCTTTTCAGAGAACAACCTTTTGGCCTTGCTAATTTTCTCTGCTGTCTGTTTTATCATTGTTTTCTCCTCTTCATTCTTCTCTTCTTTGAATTATTTAAGGTTTACTCTGCTCCTCTTTTTCTAGTTACGGTAGAGGCTTGGGTCATTGTTTTAGTTTTTTTTCCTTCATAATGTAAGCACTTAAAAGCTATAAATTTCCTTCTAAGCACTGCTTTAGTTGGATCCCTAAATTTTGATATGTTGTATTTTTAAAATCATTCAGTTCAAAAAATTCTCCAACATTTTTGGTCATTTTTTGGCTCTGATTCATGAAATATTTAGAAGTGTGTTGTTTTATTTCCAGATATTTGGGGCTTTCCTAGATATTACATTGTTATTAATTTGTCAGTTGGATGTTATTCTGTATTATTTCTAATTTGATGATATTTTTTAAATGAAATAATACAGTGTGTTCTTTGACCATAAAATAGTTAAATAGTTAAATATTTATTTATACATGCTTTCTGGCCAAGACTGTGGTCAAGCTTGGTGATTGTACCACTTGCACTTGACAAAAATGTTCACTCTACAGTTACTGGATATGATGTGCTATAAATGTCAATTATAGCAAGGTGGTAGATAGTGTTGCTTATATTTATGTCTCTATTAAATTGTTTTGGTCTGATTTTCTAGCAGTTGTAAAAGAAGTATCTGAATCTTATGCTATGATTTTGGAATTGTCTATTTCTCCCTTTAATATTTAATTTTTTTCTTCCTGTATTTTGAGGATCTTTCACTACGGTTGACACACATTTAAAAGTTTTATGTTTTTCTGATAGGTCGTCACTATTATCATTACAAAATATCTCTGTATCACTAGTAATACTGTTTCTTATAGTCTATTTTACCTGGTATTTAAAAAGCCACCCATTCTTCTTATGCTTACTGTTTTCATGGCATATCTTTTTTCATCTATTTACTTTCAACTATCTTTGTTTCTATATTTAAAGTAGACCTCTTTTATGGGTGCCTGGGTAGCTCAGCTGGCTGAGTGACTGACTGTTGATTTCAGTTCAGGTCATGATACAGGTTTCTGGAATAGAGCCCGACATCAGATTCTGTGGTGAGCATGGAGCCTGATTAAGATTCTCTTTCTCTCTTTCCCTCTGACTCTCTCCTCTGCTCAAATGTTTGCTGTCTCTGTCTTAGTTAGATAGATAGATAGATAGATGATAGATAGATACAGTGGGTCTTTTTTAGGTGTATAGTTGGTTGTGATTTTTAAAAATATATTTTTTCAATATCTACTCTTTGAGTGTTTAGAACATTGACCTTTAATGTAATTATTGATATGGTTGCATTCATATCTGCCTTTTTATTATTTGTTTTCTATTTGTATCCTCTGACTTTTGTTTCTTTGTTCTTTCTTTATGGCCTTTTTTGGGGGATTATTTGATAATCTTAATATTCTATCTCAATTTTTCAGTTGACTCACTAGCTATATTTTTATTTCTCTAGTAGTTGCTTCACCTATAACAGCAGATGTATCATTTTCTGAAATGATAAGAGTTGGTATTATCCTGCTTCATTAAAAACTTCAAAAAATTTCAATCATATAGGTCCTTAACCATTTCCATTTTTAAATAATTTTTATATTCATTACATCTATCTATCTCTATATGTATAGCTACATATATAGAGAGAGAGAGAGAGAGAGAGAACTCACCTGCCAAATTTACAACTTTTGCTTTAAACAGCCACACCTTTTAAAGATCTTAAAATTGTTCATAGAATTACTATATGTAATGGTCTTTCTTCATTTTTGATGTAAAATTTTCCTCCTGATATAATTTCCCTTCAGCCTAAAGAACTTTATTTTGGTCATTTCTGGTACATTAGGTAAGTTAGCAACAAATTCTAGTTTTGCTTTATCTGCAAAGTCTTTACTTCACCTTTATTCCTGAAATATATTTACTGGATGCTCAATTCTGGATTACAGTTTTTTTTTCCTTTAAGCATTTAAAATTATATCTGTATTTTGTTGTGTAAATTGTTATGTAAATTTATGTAATTTTTTTTAGTATCTGTGGTTTATTTTTTTTACTCTTTTTAAAAAATATTTATTTATTTTTGGGAGAGCACAAGCAGGGGAGGGGTGGAGAGGGGGGCGGGAAGGAACCTAAGTGTGCTCTGCACTGACAAGTTGACAGCAGCAAGCCTAGTGTGGGGTTCAAATTCATAAACCCTAAGATCATGACCTGAGCTGAAGTCACACTCAACCAACTGAGCCATCCAGGTACCCCAAGTATCTGTAGTTTCTGATAAGAAATCCATGACCATATGAATCACAACTCTGGCATGCAGTGTCTTTTTTCTCTACCTGTGCTCCCAAAGCTTTCTCAGCTTTGGATTTCTTCAGTTTGATTATAATGTATGTAGGAAACATTTTATTTGAATTTATTTTGTCTAGTATTCAGTGAACTTCTAAAATTTGTTAACATATATTTGGGATGTTTTCAAATTTTGGAAATTTGACATTTGTTCACATATATTTTTCCACATCAATCTTTTTCTCCTCTTCTTCCAGGATTCCAACTACATGCATATTTAATCTTTTGAATTTTCCACAAGTTCTGATACTGTTATTTTTATTTTAATCTTTCTTCTCTCTTTTCTTCCAGTTAAATAATTTCTATTGAACTATCTTCAACCTTACTGACATTTTCACTATTATTTCTATGTACTATTGAGCTAAACCAGTGAATTTGTTTAAAAAATTATATATATTTTTTAACTTTCTATTTTTTCCTGGTTTCTATTACCTAGCTGAGATATCTTTTCATTCCTTTCAGGTATGCTCTTTCTTATACCTCATGGAGTATTATTATAATATGTGCTTTCAAATTTTGTCTGTGCATTCCAAAATCTGGGTTATCTAAGGATTAACATTTAGTGGCTGTATTATCCCTTGGAGAATTAATCCTATTTTCCTGGTTCTTTGCATATTGTGTGATTTTGAAATGTATCTTCCACATTTTGAATATTAAGTTTATAGAATCTACGTATTATTATAGTCACCTGGTGAAAGTTGATACTTCCCCCTCTGGGCAGTGTTTCACATCCCGGCTTAGTTCTCAAAGCTTGTACTATGCCCGTTTGGGTCTATCTCACTTGTGTATGGTTTAGGGATTTGTGTAAGTGGTTCAAATCTCAGTTCAATTCAGGTTAGTCTTTACTGTGCTGGTTTGAGTTGTTCCTGTACGTGTATAGTCTAAAGATTAGCCTGAACCTTATGCAGGTTCTTACACTAAATTCAGGACTCTTCAGCTTTAGTCCCACTGAGATCGCTACTTCACCCTCTGGCCTACAGGAGCTCCTTTCCAAGGTCGCTCTGGCAGCTGGTGAGATAAGAGTTTCTATCAGATTTTCAGCAGCCACTTCCAGGACCGAGGTCTACCCTTAGGGCAAATCCACTGGAGAAAGGAAAAGGTAAAATGGAGATCACTTCCGCAAGGTTTGTCACCCCTCCACAGTTCACCAGCTACTGTTTACAGTGCAGAGTTCTCCAGTAGTTGGGGTTTTTGTATTTTGTTTATAGTTGTTATCAGCAGGAAGGATGAGCTACCATGGGCTTGTACCACCATAACAGTATTAGAACCTCCTCTAACACTATTTTTTTCCAATACAATTTCTTAAAGAAAAATACACTATAAATGTTCATAGAAAGAAAGTTGTTTTAAAAAACATAGTAATCCCTAAAAGGGTAATTATGCAAGTTGGTGTATAGAATGATGTAGCCCTATTCTTAGCATTCAATATAGTCTATGAGATAATGTTAAGTGAAATGTATATATCACAGACCTATAATCACTTTAAGAGAACACACACATGAAAACATGAACACGTGTAAATGTATCACCCAATTTCTGGTAGGAACCATTCCAGTTAAAAGTGGCTAGATGGGAGACATATAGGTATAATTATTGTTATTAGGTGTATAATTGTTTACAATTAATTAATTATTAGGTGTAAAATGTTTAACATGTTTTAAAGTAGCATATATCTATTCTGCAAATTTAGAGAAACCAAAATTATAAAAAACTAATTTAAAATGTAATTTGAAGTAGATAAAACAAAAATTTCAAATAGTATTTTAAATTATCTATAAAATTCCTTAAGGGGAGGAGCCAAGATGGCGGAGAGGAAGGGAGCTCTGTAAACTTCGTCTGCCCCATTGATCGAACTGAGAAGGACATTACTCTCATCTGCAAGAGCGGAAGGAGAAAATACGGACTCCAGAAGGAAGAGAACCTGAAGGATACCTGAGTGAGTGAGTGCGAACTGGGGAGATTGGAAAACGGGCCAGCCCGAGACAGGCAGGGGAGGTGGCAGCCCCAGCCCAACGCGGGGCAAGTGTGCGGAGCCCAAGAGACAAAGGGAAGAGACAGAGAGACTGAACATGCTCATAGTACTGTCTCTGGGGAAGAGGTAAAGAACACTTAACTGCACTTGGAGAAGCTCACTCCATAGATAACTGCTGGGTAGCCTAAATCCCTAACCCAGGTGGCGCAAGGGAAGGAACAGCTTCCAGCCCAGCGCCATCTTGGGAAGGAGTCAGCCACCACTGCAGTGGCAGTGTCAGGGGTGCTCACTTCGACCTCGGTTTTGGGAGTGGGAGCACGCACCTCATTTCCACGTCGCATCTCGCCCCCAGCATTGGCCGCGTGAACCCTGAATCCCGGGTGCCAACAGGGGGAAAAAAAAATAGCCTCCACCTCTACAAGATCCCTGCAGAGAGTTGGTGGCGGTGGAGACCTGGGTGCGCGCCCAGGCTACAGGAGCTCCCAGCTCATTTCCAGCAGCTCCTGGTGCCACCTCCGGCAACAGCTATGCCCTCATTTCTCCCCCAATGTTAACGCGATCCCTGCTAGGGGTTGGGTCTGCCACTGCGACGGTGCACAGGCACATCACCTCCTGCTGCGCATCTCACCCCAGGCAGGGGCCACAGAAATCCCAGCCTGAGCCAAGACAAATTGATTCCTCACCCTAAGAAGCCAGCAACCCAAACAAAAACATCTCATCTGCGGTAGCATAAAAAGTGCAAGGACTGGAACTTTGAACCGAGGCGGGCCTTGAAAATACAACTTGGCTCAACCGCAGCAAAAGGAGATCGGACTCATTAGAGTAGCCTACAGTTCATAGTTCAGCAAAGCTTGCCATGATGCCTGCCTATCTAATCTCTGCAGACACCAAGGCAGAGCCTCTGAGAGCAGCCTCCAAGACCTACCACATCAAACCACGCCTATACAAGAGGGGGAGCTGCCATTTTTGTTTTTGTTTTTGTTTTAGTTGTTGTTGTTGTTGCTTTTTTTAATAATTTTTTTCTTTTTTTTCTTCATTTTTTTCTTTTCGCTTTTTTCCTGTACGTATTTTTTATTATTACTTTTTTTACTTAAATTTTTAAAAACTTTTACTCCTTATTTTCCTTTCTCCTTTCCCCCCTTTTTTTTTCTCCTTCCTTCTTTATATAGGAGAATATATCTCATCCCTACCTCTCCCCTCAACTGGTTATACACTTTTAGACTGTTCACTGTCCTTTGTTGTCTCTGACGCCCTTTAATTTCTTTTTTTTTTTTTTCTTCTTTTTATTTTTCTTTTCTTCTTCTCCTCTTTTGGTCTCTTTCCTCTCCATTCTCTTTATTTTCTTTCCCCCTGTTAATGTGTTTGTTTGTTTGATTCGTCTGTGCGTTTGTGTGTTACTGTTCCCTCGGTGTGTGTCTGTCTGTTTTCCTTCTTAGGGCTACACCAAGAAACAAGCCAAAGTGTGCAAGACAGTGAGTCCCAGATACCACTGAGTAGGGAAATAAAACACTCAAAGGCACAACAAGAGAAACTGAGAGACACCATTAAAAGAATATTTCCTAAAACGACAGGCCCTGGAGAGTCAATAAGCCTCCTTTAACAGAGAAATATTAACAGGTGCACAGTGCACAACAAGCTTTCTAAAGGTGACAAGAGACAGAAAACTAGCAAAAATGACAAAACGAAGGAACTATCCCCTGAAGAACCTCGAAGAGGAAGTCACAGCCACAGAACTACTCAAG
>NC_043706.1:74416353-74423028 GCF_006229205.1 Suricata suricatta | reverse complement strand
ACTTCAGATAGCTGTGAAATTAGGTGATTAACTAGTTGGTACCTAACCTTCTAATTTCTGTATAAGTCTAATTACATGAAATAGAAGTGGGGGTTTTGATTTTTTACTTTGCTTTTCTGTTTGGAGTATCATTGAAACTACTGTATTGTAAATGACGGAAAATAATTGCATATGTTAAAAAAATAAATTGTATAAAAAAGTTCCTTAAAATCTGTATTTTAGTATACAGATTCTGTAAGTTTAACACATACTCAATACAGTTTTTTTTTATTGAATGATTAGGAAAGAATTTTGTAAAGCACTAGACTAAAATTCAGAAGATCTGTGTTCTACCCTGGGCTAGACTTGATCAAGACACTTATACAATCTTGGACTTCAGTTTTCTCATCTGTAAATTGAGAGACTCTGAATTTTCCTCATCTCCTAGGTCCCTTCCTACTCCAAAATTTTATTGGACCCTATATAATAGCAGGAGATGCTTGGGCATAAGAAAATAAAGAGTAGTTCTTAGCTCCTAGAAGAACCAACCTGGAATCACCACTCCTCTGTGAACTGCAAACCAGCCAACTAAACTGAAAACTTTGGTTGTGGACCTATGGTCCACATAAGACAAATTTGTAACTGCCTTTTCTAAAAAGAAAATGACTCTGTTGACAAGGAATTCACAGTTATCAAGCTGTTGTGTTACTACTCAGTTAAATAATGATTTATTTTTCTAGTTAGGAAAAATTTAGAAGGGTGGGATGGGAGAGAATGAGGTGTCAGTATGTGAATGGAAGGATTTTGCATTTGTTTGAGGCAATGTAGTTGACTTTTCTTCCTGTTATTATTAAATCCTCTGTGTTTTCATTAATCCCTGTATTTATAATATGTGGTTAGAGGAATTAGTTGGATATGATCATATATATTGCAAAGAAGTTTGCATCACATTATAATCATGTATATACTAGTCCCTTTTTGCTGACAGCTAAGATTCATTATACTTTCTTTCAAGAAAGTAGTTTAGTGGAGAGAACACAGAATTCAATCAACAAAGATCTGGGTTTTAGATCTTGGTCTTTCATTTACCCACTATATGACTTGAATCATTTATTCTCTTTGGGTCTTTGTTTATCTTGCTTGTCCATCTGTAAAGTGTTCATGGAAATACTTCATCTGTCTATCTCATTGTGAGGTGCAAATGAAATTACACATGTGTAAGCCCTTTGCTAGTTTTGGCAGGTGTCATTAAGTGACACTAAAATTGTGGTCTGTGAGCCTCATGGGAACATAGGAAAATTTGATACACAGAACCCATAGCTGACCCATTCAGGCTTCCTGAGAGCAAAGTCATTTATCTCTTCCGTATCCTTCTGCACTTGGTACAAATCCCAGCCCACACTATGGTTCTCCAAGTGTAGTCCCTGAACCTGCAGAGCCAGCATCTCCTGGGAACTTGTTGGAAATGCACATTTTTGTGCCTATTCCAAGACCCACTGTGGCAGAAAGTGGGTATGGAGTCTTGGTATGTTTGAAAAAGCCCTCCAGATGATTCTGATACATGTTGAACGTGGTGAACCACACCTGGACGGAATCCTTTCAACTGATTCCAGGAGAGACATCCTAGATAGAGGGGGAGGTCCTGCTCATTTCAGTCAAGTGGGTGTTGCACTGGCCTCCCCGACTTCTCAATTGCCTCTAGAGGCCCACAGCAGTCTTTTTCTTTTCTTTTCTTTTTTAAATTGTAGGCTTTGTGTGTTTTTTTTTTCTGTCTCCAAAGAATTTCATTTTTATTATATTTTCAGACTTCTTAACATTTCTATCACCAAAGAAATGGTTTGTTTCCTCTTCACCTCCACCTGTCCTCCTATAAATTAAGAAGAAAACTACAACTGGCAAGATCCTCAGTGCACAATGCTTTCAACGAATGTGGCTGACTATGTTTAGCATTTATATGAGCCTAGATCCTATCCATTGTATGAGATCAGATGAGGATACCAACTATTTTTGATATCTCAGCTGTCTATGTCAGAGACAAGAAGACAGTCTGTCTTAGTGAGGGATGAGCCACTGAATAACTGCTTAAATGTATCTTTGGAGACTAGTACTTTGGAGTTTGCTTTGGAATAAAAAATGTAGCCTCCTCAATAGTACAAAGTGTGTGTGTGTGTGTGTGTGTGTGTGTGTGTGTGTGTGTGTGTAACTGGGAATGGGGGACTGGCTTGCAGGGAGGGAGGGCAGGAATTGGAGGAAGCAACAACATCCAGACTTGCAAAGTAAGTGCAGATCTTCAGCATCTCATTTGCTCATTTTCATCGGTGTTTCCACCACTGCTTGGCCTCCTACCATTATTTTGCACTCAGATTTCTGATGACTTATGCAACAAGGATATTGTGCTTGTTAATTTGCAAAGCCCTTTCCCTTATTGTGTTGTAGAGGACCCAAAGCCTCACTGTATCAAATGGTAACTCTCGTCTTTAATACTCTTTTGAAAAAAGGAATTTGCTGGAAACTATTTCAGCTGCCCTAGCTGGTTTGAAATAACCCATGGAGCAAGGACTCAGGCAGAAGTGTCCAGTAGGGGCACTTTGTATTAGATAATGCTTAACCAACCTGCTAATCAAATCTCCATGATTAGTAGAGATCAAAGATGAAAACAAGGCTGCAGTAGACCTGCAGCGCACACACACACACACACACACACACACACACACACAAGCACACATGTATACAGTATAGAGAGAAAGAGGAGATACCAGAGGAGATAGAGCCAAAATGCAACTACTTTTCCATTAAAAATAAACTCACATCTCTCAAGATTATCTGAGCCTGTCTCTGTCCCTTGCAGCATAAAAGCAAGATGAACGCAAAAATGTTACTCATTTTTTGATATGTAATGACTATATAGAATTTTTAAATCTATGAAGCAGTTTCATTTTTTAATTTAACTGTATTTTTTTTTGAGAGAGAGCATGCAAGTGGGGGAGGGACAGAGGAGAAAGTGAGACAGAATCTTAGGCTAACTCCATGCTGGACATGGAGCTTGACGTGGGGCAGGGCATGATCTCAAGAACTTGAGATCCTGATCTGAGCAGGAATCAAGAGTCAGATGCTTAACCAACTGAGCCACCCAGGCACCCCTACTAAGTGGTTTCAAATATTGCATCTCATTTTATTCTCAAAAACCCCATTGGGGTTAGATATTTTTATCAGAATCTCCAATTTTTAGATCTATAGTTTTCAAAATGTGAAGTGTGATTTTGGCTTAGGTCATGATCTCAAGTTTTGTGAGTTCTAGCCTTGCATCAGGCTCCGTGCTGACATTGTGGAGCCTGCTTGGGATTCTCTCTCTTGAAATAAATAAATTTTTTAAAAAATTAAAAAATAAAAAACAACAATGATAATATATTTATTCACATTTTACTATGGGCATAAATAATATTTTATGTACTTTATACATATTATACTTAGTAGAATTTATTATACTTATTAATTTAATCTTCACATTAAATTCTATAAGAGGAGTATCTCATATGATTTTTTTAAGAATAATTCTCCCCAACCTCATCCCCATTGGTTGGTCTTCTGGAGTCATTAACATGACAGCTGATTAAAAGATTAATGATTCTCACTTTATGCTCCATTCCTAATATTATAGGGAAAAATGTAAATTTTATGATTTATTTATTATATTATTTTTAGTATATGACATTTAATACTGACTGAACAAATATTTATTGGCATAAGAAAGATATAGCCGATATTATGATGGGCACTCAGGATAACCTTGGTGAGCATAAAAGAGAATTGAAGACTCCCCAGACAGAGCTTATAGTTTTGTATGGGGAGGGGAGTAGGCATGTTCAAATGATCACACACTATATGTAACTGTACCGCTACCATAACTTTTAATTTAAAAAATCCACATGGGTCATATGAATGTAACTCAGTTTACACTGGGGCCAAGAAGAGGTGCGCAGTCTTTCCCGAGAAATGGAAGTGTTGGCTGAGATAGATATGAAGGAGGAGGAAGAGCTGACGAGGTGAAGGTGGGAGTTCAGGGGGAAAGAGAAGGGTTAAGGCAGAGGAAACAGCATTTACAAAGGCCCTGGGAGAGGAGGAACATGGTACTAGGCAGATTGAACGATGGGCAAAATGACCAGCATGGCCTGGGGGCAAATGCAGGTAAAAGGAAGAAATTGGTAGAATATAAATTAGGAGGTTGGAGATGTACAGAAAGATGTGAGGTGAGATGTCACATGTGAGGTGACACCCTGAACATGAGCGAAGGATTTTGGTCTTTTAACAACAGTGGGTTACAAAAGAGACATGCTCAGATTTGTATTTTGAAAAGCTTCCTTTGGGTAGCTGTATGAGAGTGTTTTTCTTTCTTATTTAAGGTAAGCTTCCTGTTCAGCATCCCAAGTTATCACAGTTCATTTTTTTAAAAAAGGCATTAAGACAAAATTCTGCTCCTTCCAATGAATGTAAACTGTTTTTCTTTATCTTCTTTTTAGTCTTCTATATTAAGAATGTTTTCTCATTTCCTTTTATATCTCCTGCAACACAAAGCTTAGATCTTATTTTGGCTTTCCTAATTTCATCATCCACATCTTATAAAATCATGTGCCTCCATAATTATGTCATCTATTTTTTTATTTCTTTTTCTATCAGCATATAGTGAAAATCAGGCTGACTTCATTTTAGCCAATAGAATGTCTAAGAAAAATTAGTAAGTAGGCCAAATCTTGTGTGTGCCACCCCTTATCTGCAGTGATGGCATTTTCCCCTCCCATTCATGCCTCTCAGGCTCTCATACTTCCAGATCTGAATGCCTCCCTCGATTTGTGTTTGTCATGTTTTCATATCAGCTCACTTGCCTTCCATAAGATGCAGAATGATATTTACTCTCAATGACTAGAGGGTACAGACGTTGAGATGACACGTCATGAAGGCTATATGCCCTGGATACAAATTCGCAGGACAGGTCAAGATTTGGCAGAATCTGAATAATTTTGTTTTTGAAAAAAGTTATAAATAAATGAGCAAGGCTCTGGAGAAAAGGAAGAAAGTATCTGGGCTTTAGTTCTGCCTCTCGTAGAGCTATGTGACCCCAGGGAAGTCATTTCAACTCAGTGACTCTATTTCCTCATTTGCTGAACTTTTGGTCTCTTCTCAAGTGTAGAGCAATAACTGTGATTGTGTATGTCTGTTTTGTTGGCTAATCTGATCTCTTCCAAAAGTACCCCGACTCCTAGAATTATAGAAGTTCAGCAGCTAATGCATCTATAAAAACAGGGTTACTGGTGAGAACACAGAGTCAGGGTGAAGATACTTGGAAAAGGTCCTACTAAGCCAACCTAGAGAGTGTCTATTTTGTATTAAAACTGGGGAGAGGATAAAGTTTTACATTAAAATCATTATTTAGTGTCTGGTTTGTGTTAATTTAAAAGCAGTGATCCTTGTTATCCCCTCAGGATCACATGTTGTAAGTTCTATATTTACCATGTCTTATCTTTGCTGTTATATTTTTAGCCTTTGGCTTCAGTGGTGCCCTTCATCAAGATGTGTGAAGACACAAATACTCCCATTTGGGAACATGCAGTGCTACATCCTTCTTGGTAGTTTTCAGTAAAAATAGTTTCTCTTGAAAAACATTATGGATAAAAATGTAAAAACCTAGCCACCAGTGGCCCCTTTAACAAACAACATAACAACTTTTGTGTGCTGAGAGACAAATGCAAAGTAAGCTCTGGAGGAGCTGCGTGCAGATGCATTTGAAGGTCAGCCTCCACTGAAGGTCAATAATATTCAGAAGGAAAACATCACTGAAAGGTCCCACCTGAGAAGAAATATGACTAATTTTGAGTTTTCTAGATCAGCTCTCTTTGCTTACAATATACAGAGGAAATTCTCTCAACTTACCTCAAGTAATGAGAAAGTTTAACAGCTGGCTAGAGATAGGGCAGAAATCAAGAAAGATTCCTCACAAGCATCCAGGGCTGTAATTACAGCCAGGCCTCACAATAACTGGAACCAGGTCCAGGGGCCTCCTGGGCCCATAGGAGTTAAAGCCATGCTATGCTCATAATTAATGTCTACTTCTTTATCATCTACTACCATTAGGCACCCTTATGCTCTTCTTTTTTTTTCAGTGTCTGTTTATTTATAATTTCTGCTTCCCCTTACCTCTGGTTTGTACCTAGGCCACTATGACTTTTCTAAATTCTCTTTCATTTCCTGTTTCCACTGATTAATTCCTCATTTTCTATTCATTTTCCCTATTTGGGGTACCTGGGTGGCTCAGTTGGTTAAGTGTCCAACTTCAGCTCAGGTCATTGTAAGATTTAATAGATGGAGGCAGAGATGGGAGGAAAGAAAGAAACCAGGTTATGGAGCCAAGAAAGCCTTTATTGGGATCTGCGATTCCTGGGCGAGGTCCCATGACCCCGGGAGTGGGGAGTCAGGGAAGTCGCGCCTGATAGGCAATGGGTGGGGACGGGGGGTTATGGGTGAGGGGGTTCTGGGTTTGATCTTGGGAGGGCAGATTATCAAATAAGGGCATTTCAGGGACATGGCGGGATGGAATAGGTTGCCTCCTCTGTCAGGGTGATGGGAAGCTGGAGCTTCATGATTGGCTGTTTTCAAACTGGCGCGGGACATTCCAGGTCTGCAGGTGAGGGGGTGGGGCTCGTC
>NC_043706.1:74394498-74416253 GCF_006229205.1 Suricata suricatta | reverse complement strand
AATTTCTAAGAGGAATCAAATTGGCCTGGTTCCTCTTTTTCTTAGAGCTGTGTCTTGGCTGCTGGACCATTCATGGACTGACTGACCTTGAGTCAACTATCACACTGGTTCAATGAGCCATGACTCGAGGAGGAATCATACAAAATCACATAATTAATTAAACAAACACAATAGCCTAAGAGGCAGGCAGATGCTATTCCCCTTAGAAGGATAATGAATATGACTGATACCATCACAATTGGTGTGTCTAATACAGAGATATTTTGGAGACATGAAATTGGTTCTACTTACCTGCCTCTTGAGATTAAGAAGAGAACAAAGCCTATAATTGGTATAATAAATTGCATTTGTTGAAGAGAGATGGCATCAGATAAAGTGGCCAATTGAAAAAGAAGGTTCAGCTGAAGAGAAGACTCCAGAAACAGTAACTCAGGGGGAAAAAGTGGGGAGAGAAAGACAGAATCAGGGTAGCCAGTGGTCATGGATGATGGGAGAGGGGGACCAAGTTTTCAGAGAAGCTAGGTAGGAGGGATCAGAGCATGAGTTTTCTAGTGGGGAATGAGCGATCTAAGATATGAGTCATGCAGAAGTTATAACCACTGCCACTGCCTTTTAAAATTCAAACTAAAGTCAGACAATCCTAAGTGTTGAGGAGAGTGTGGAGCAACAGAAATTGTGCTACACTGTTGTCAGGAGTTAGAATGGTGTAAGCACTTAGTGAAACAATTTGATCTGAACTAGTAAAGAGGAAGATGCATATACTCATGGCCCAGGAATTCCACCTCTGGGTGCTAACCCGGAGAAACTCAGCTGTATGTGCTCCAGGATACGTTTCCAAGAATGTGTATAGCAGCATTGCTCCTAAATGCCAAAAACTAAAAGTGCCTAAGTATCCAACAACAATAGAATGGATAAATTTTGGTATGGCTACACAGTGAATGTAATGAATATAATGAAAATGAATGAACTTCAGCGATGTATAACAACATGCATGAATCTTACAAACACGGCTTAGTAAAAGGAGCCAGAGACAAGAGAATATATATATGTATACCTTCATTTATAGAAGTTGAAAATTGGTAAAACCAAGCTATAATGTTTTGAGGGCATACATTTAAATGGTACCAAGAAAAAAGAGAATAACTTTATCTTAATTTTTAAAAAGTGCTTGGTTGTGCCAGAATGTGACAGAAGATGGTAGAAAAGTGTAGAGTAAGCTGAAGAAGGTCTGAAGGGAAGTAAATTTATTTTCCCTCATTTATCCTCATTTATAACACTTCCAAATAAATGGGTTTGAAAGAAGCAACGAAATATTTTTAAATGTCAACAAATCTGATTTGACGTTGATGGGTTATTTATAAGATGAAGAAGAGATGTGTGAATGTTTCATTAGAAAATGATAGGTAGAGGGATATAGAAAGAAGAAAGCTAGCACTTAGTTTTTATTCTGTTCAAATAAGAAATTGATGTCTGAGTGCAGAGAATGTTTTTTAATAAGAAATAAATATCACTTTGGTGGTCTATGCATTTGCTCAGCTAAAAATTCCTTATAGCACCAAAAATAGCTTATAGGATGAATAAAACATAATCATGGACATGGCTAGCACAATAACTGTCAACAAATTTATTATTAAAAAAATTATTTCCCCTAGGTCTAAAATACTCTCGTCAACTGGTGATGATCAAAACCTGTTCTCATAGCCCCAGAAACTTGCAGTGCTCTCGCTCTCTACCATCTATTTTTATTTTTCAGGATAATTAGTGATCGAATCCCTAGAAATAACCTGTAACTATAGTGACTAGGCAAGTGAACAGGAGCCACCCAGCCTTGGAATAACAAGATGTCTGCATTTCACTCACGCTTGCCTGAGTCCATCACGCAGCCTGAGGTGGGAAACTGAGTTTTCTGGAAGAAGCATTGAAAGTGCCTCAGTGTATGACTCTCCCACATATTTTGGATAATTGATGGGAAAGGGAATGGAAGCCTGGCTGTGGGCTTCCCAGGAGAAGCTGGCATTGTGACCACGAGAGGAAACTTCTCAGCCAGTGAGGGGGTTCACATCAGGATTTCCTTTATTCTTGAAACAGAAGACCTTGTGAAAGTGGACTGCTTGATTCCAGATCAGCAAAATAATTTTTTTAATGTTTTTAATTTATTTTTGACAGCGAGAAAGACAGCGTGAGCAGGAGACGGTCAGAGAGAGAGGGAGACACAGAATCTGAACACAGGCTCCAGGCTTTGAGCTAGCTGTCAGCACAGAGCTGGACGCGGGGCTGGAATCCTCGAACAGTGAGATCATGACCTGAGCCAAAGCCGAAAGCTCAACCGACTGAGCCACCCAGGTGCCCATGGATCAGCAAAATAAAATTAATTGCTTACAACTGCATGAATATCACGTAATTGTAATTAACATTTCATTTTTTAATTGGGCATATAAGAAAAACCTTTTTTTTTTCTTTCTAAACCATTACCCTTAATTTAACAGGCTAGTATTTACAAACCAGAAGGATCTACTTTCTTTTTTTTTTTTAATTTTTATGTTTGAGAGAAAGAGAGAGAGAGAGCACTAGTGGAGGAGAGGCAGAGAGAGAGAGGAATCTGAAGCAGTTTCTAGGCCAGGCTGTGAGCTGTCAGCACAGAACCTGGTGTGGGGCTCAAATTCACCAGCCTTGAGATCATGACCTGAGCCAAAGTCAGACACTTACCCAACTGAGCCCCCCAGGCCCCCCAGAATGAAACACTTTCTAAATGTTACCTTGTTACAACCGACTACTCAAAATTCAGAAAAAATACATCCAATAAAAATCCTTATATAAATTTTAAGCTGACAAATCATCAGACAAAATTATTATATAAAAAATAATGTAGCATGCCAACTATTGAAATATAGTATAGAATAGTATTTTTGAAATATACTGGTATCCTTTGTATACATTATTCAGGAAAATGGTTAAATGTTTTTTAAAGTGGCTTTATTGAATTCTTTTACTTTTCACGACCATGTAGTTATTTGCAGAGGTTCAAAAAAATTAGATAAATTCAAAATTATAACATTGTTACACCAGAAATGTCACTTTAAAAGAAAAATTCCATTTGCTTAGGTTTCAAATCCTACTCTTAAAAAACAAATAATAAACTTCAGATGCCAGAAAGGTATGCACAATATCCTTCCAGGAACCCAGACTTGGACCTGTGGCAATAATTCTGCTTACAGACTTTCAGTTTTATAAGCAGCAAACAGTATCAGTCCTGGCAGAGAACACTAACAAACTTGAGGATACTTCTATAATTTAGGCAGTTCATAGGGAATCTGGATAGAAGAGAACTGCAAATTTGGGGCTCCAACCTTTTAAAAAATGAACTGAGTTAATAAGAGTCATGGACGGCCCCAGGGACTTCACCAAGCTTCCAGACAGGAGTTAAATCTCAAGCCTTAGCACCACATGGTTCTAGTTCTGGAAACCATGCAGTAAGAAGTTCCATTTATAGGGGCACCTGGTGCCTTAGTTGGTTGAGCATACAACTTCAGCTCAAGTCATGATCTCATAGATCACGACTTCAAGCCCCACATGGGGGTCTGTGCTGACAGCTCAGTCTGGAGCTTGCTTCAGATTCTGTGTCTCCCTCTCTCTCTGCCCCAATAGCACTCTGTCTCTCTCTCTCTCAAAAATAAATAAATAGTTAAAAAATATTTAAATGAAAAAAGAAGTTCCATGTATATTAATAGTTCTTGTTATATCTATGTAAATAAAATTGACCAAATAAATAAAAAAAAACCAAATAAATGTCACCGAATCAGAAAATACCTTAAAAACAAAACAAAATATATGTTGGCAAATTCATATACTGAGGATAGACTGGCCACAAGGAGGGACACCAAGCCCCAAACTGACACCTAGCCCTGGCCTTATTATATAAGTTAAAAATGTGCATATCAGATTGTCCCAGAGTCAAGGAAAGAAAAATATTGCATCTTAGAAAAAGACAAATACCATATGATCTCACTCATAGTGAAATTTGAGAAACAAAACACATGAGCAAAGAGAGAGGGAGGCAAACCAAGAAACAGACTCTTGAGGTGCCTGGGTGGCTCAGTTGGTTGAACACCAGACTTCCGCTCAGGTCATGATCTCAGGGTTTGTGAGTTTGAGCCTTGCATCCAGCTCTGTGCTGACTCAGAGCCTGAAGCCTGCTTTGGATTCTGTGTCCCAATCTCTTTCTCCCCTTGTCCACTCACACGCTGTATCTGTCTCTCTCAAAAAATAAATAAACATTAAAAAAGAAAAAAACAGACTCTTAACTATAGAGAACAAACAGAAGGTAACCAGAGGGGAGGTGGGGGTTGGTGATGGGTGAAGTACCTGATGGGGATTAAGGAGGGCACTTGCTGTGATGAGCACTGGGTGTTGTATGGAAGTCTTGAATCACTATATTTAAAATTAAATTACACTTAAAATTAATATTACACTGCATGTTAACTATAGTGAAATTAAAATAAAAAATAATTTTAAGAAACCCAGAAGAGTAAAATTATAGAGAAAAAAGAAAAACACTGCATCCTGACATTAAACAAAAACCAACACAGTCACCCTGTCTAGTGAGTCATTTTCTGTAAGTTACTAACTCCTTAATCAAATAATATCTCTGACTTTTAAAATGTTGATACATGTTCTGTAAGAAAATTATATTTTCTGTCCTGAAGAACTAAGTGTAAACTTGGAAACCTTAGTAACCTTAGGTGTTTCCCCCTTTTTAAATTAAAAAATTTTTTTCTTTATTTATTTACTTATTTATTTTTAGAAGACATAATTTATTTATTTCTTCAAGTTAGTTAACATACAGTGTAGTTTTGGTTCCAAGAGTAGAACCCAGTTATTCGTCACTCACATAGAACACCCAGTGTTCATCACGAGTCCCCTCGTTAATGCCCATCACCCACCCATCTAGCTAGTCCCCCGCACTCATCACGCAACACCCCTCCAACAACCCTCAGCTTATTCTCTGTATTTAAGAGTCTCTTATGGTTTGCCTCCCTCTGTGCTTTTATCTTATTTTTTCCTTCCCTTCCCCTATGCTCATCTGTTGTGTTTTGTGAATTCCACATATGAGTGAAATCATATGATATTTGTCTTTCTCTGACTGACTTATTTCGCTTAGCATAGATACTCTAGTTCCTTCCATGTTGTTGCAAATGGCAAGACTTTGTTCTTTTTTTATTTCCAACTAATACCTATATCTACACACACACACACGCGCACGCACACACACACACACACACACACACACGCACACACACACTGGACATCCCTGTCATGTTCCTGACCTTAGGGAAAGGCTCACAGATTTTCCCTACTAAGGATATTGGCTGTGGATCTTTCATATACGGTCTTTATGGTTTTGAGGTACAGTGTGTTCCTTCTATCCCTACTTTCTTGCGGGTTTTTATCAAGAAAGGATGCTGAATTTTTTCAAGTGCTTTTTCTGCATCTATTGAGAGGATCATAAGGTTCGTATCATTTTTTAAATTAATGTAGTGTATTGCATTGATTTATTTATATATATTGAATCAGTCCTATAGCTCAGAAATAAATCCCACTTGATCATGGCAAATAATTCTTTTAATGTATTGTTAAATTCAATTTGTTAGTATCTTGTTGAGAATTTTTGCATCTAAGTTCATCATGGATATTGGCCTGTAATTCTCCTTTTTAATGTGGTCTTTGTATGGTTTTGGAATCAAGGTAATGCTGGCCTCAAAGAATGAGTTTGAAAGCTTTCCTTCCATTTTTCTTTTCTTTTCTTTTTTTTGGAACAGTTTGAGAAGAATAGATATTAACTCTTCTTTAAATGTCTGATAGAATTCCCCTGGAAAGCCATCTAGCCCAGGACTCTTGTTTGTTGGAAGAAGGTCTTTCCCCTTTTAAATTGTTTTTTAAATCATTTTTAACTTTATTTTTAATTGAAATATAATTATCATATGATGTTATATTGGTTTCTGGTGTAAAACATATTGAATCAACAACTCTGTACACTACTTACTGCTCACCATGATGAGTGGAGTCACCATCTGTCACCATGCAACATTGGGTCTTCCCCTTTAGCATCCTGTTGAATTTTTTAAATTTGGTGAGCAAGGTTTGCAAGTAAAAATCCTTTTCTCTTCACAATTCATTCGTGTCTGTGTCTTCCTTTCACAGTTATGGTAGTATAAAGAAAAGCAAAGAAGTAATTATTGTAAAAGTTAGGATTACTTTTAGTGGACAGAGTGGGTTGTGTTTAGAAAAAGCAAGTATGAGGCTGCCAGCATGTTGTCCATATTCAGTTTCTTGACCTGGGTGGTGTTTAAATTAATGACTGCCTTGTAATAATTGTTTGGAGACAGTTCTTTATGGCTTCCTCACATTTATGTATGTCGTGTGAATGGAGGCACATGCTCCAGACTCTATCTTCAAAAATAATCATGCAGAGGACTCCTTTGGAAGATTAGGGCAGTATCTCTCACTGCACCAGCAGGCAGGTTTGTTTGCTGTTCATCACACAAAGATAAAATTTCCATTCAGAACAAGACAGGCAAGCAGATATAGGCTAAGGTTTCTGGTTTTTTTAATCTTTATTTTTTAATGTTTGCTTATTTTTGAGAGAGAGAGAGAGAGAGACAAGAGAGAGAGAGAGAGAGAGAGAGAGAGAGAGAGAGAGAGAGAGAATGTGAGTGGAGGAGGAGCAGAGAGAAGGAGACTCAGAATCCAAAGCAGGCTCCAGGCTCTGAGCAGTCACCACAGAGCCCAACAAACACATGGACTACAAGATCTTGACCTAAGACAAAGTCTGATGCTCAATCAGCTAGGCTACCCAGGCGCCCTGAGGCTGAGGTTTCATAAGCTTGGAGTGTTGATGCAAATCCACTATGTGGTCAGCCCTCATCTGGGCCATTTCATGTTAGCCTAATGGGAAGCGGAATCAACAAGATTCTTGCTGCTCACCATGCCCAAGTAATAAAGTCCTTTGTCTCTGACCCAGGAGTGTCTGGTCTTCTAACCTTATTTATGAAACTAAGGCAGACTAAACTGTTAACTTGCCAGTAGTATAAAATCACAGATATTTCCTGGCTATTGACAGTAATTTATTAAATTATACATTTGTATTTTATGACTTTTTCTCTTTGTATTTTATTTTATAATATGAAAGGATTAAAATTCTAGTTAATGGTAACTATAGCTAGTTTGATTTTCTTTTCATATTTCAACTGCATTTTTGAAACAAAAGCTGATAAAATTCTGAAATTTTACAATGAATTTTGGCTTGGAAAACTACCTTTAAAACCTCAAAAGTAATTGGAGTGCCTGGGTGCTCAGTTGGTTAGGCATCTGACTTTGGCTCAGGTCACAGTTTGTGGGGTTTGAGTCCTGTGTTGAGATCTGTGCTGAAATCTTGGAGCCCAGAGCCTGCTTCAGATTCTGTGTCCCCTTCTCTTTCTGCCCCTCCCCTGCTCATGCTCTGTCTCTTTCTCAAAAATAAAATAAACATTAAAACAACTTTAAACTTAAAAAGTAATAGTAAATTTTTATATCTGTCACCTGAAAGATCAGCTCTTCTGCTTTTTATTTCCTTGACCAGTTCCTTGCTATAATAGAAAGAAAATTTTAGTGCCAAAAAGAAATGATCCTAATAGATGGGAGAGGTTTATGAATCATAATGAATGAAGGAAGAAATTTAATCACTGGGGACATGGCTTACTAAATAAAGGGAAAGTTTTATATTAAAGAAAAAGAGGGGTCCCTGGGTGCTTAGCTGTTGAGCAACTGACTCTTTTTTTAAATCTTTTTATTTATTTTTGAGAGAGAGAGAGAGTGTGTGTGTGAGCAGGGGAGGGACAGAGAGAGGGAGACACAAAATCCGAAGACAGGCTCCAGGCTCTGAGCTGTCAGCACAGAGCCCGATGCAGGGCTCAAATCCACAAACGGTGAGATCATGACCTGAGCCGAAGTCAGACGCTTAACCGACTGAACCACCCAGGCGCTCCTGAGCATCCAACTCTTGATTTCAACTCAGCTCATGATCCCAAGGTCATGGGTTTGAACCCCATGGCAGGCTCTGTGCTGAGTGTGGAGCCTGCTTGAGGTTCTGTCTTTCTCTCTCTCCCTCTGCCTCTCCCCCCTACTCATGCTCTTCCTCACTCTATAATAAAATACAAACAGAAAGAGAGAGAGAGAGAGAGAGAGAGAGAGAGAGAGAGAGAGAGAGATGAAAAATAAAATAGACATGAAGAAAACACCACATGTATAGATCCTCTGCAATCTTTGCAGGATCCTGGCTTGTTATAAAGGATCTAAACTCTGGAATCTTTGCCTGACAAGGAGAATGTCAGGACTATAAAGATGAGAGAAGCAAGTTGATGTGGAAAAATGTTGCTTCCTAAGCACTATGACCATCTGCTGGCCAAATGGCAAGATATACTTTGTTCCATGGATGGGAACAGTCTGGAATAAAAGTTAGACTATGAACAGATGCAAGAAGTCTCTTCCTAAGGAACTAAAATTCAGGGGCAAAATTAGCCAGAATCAACTTTTAAAATGAGGCTTTAAAAGGTCAACATAAGACTCTATGGCCAGTAGCTAGCACTATGACTGGCACAGCACTTCTGAAGGGTTTCCAGGGACATTCACAATCCTCTTCACAGTGGACTCTAGCTGACTCAGGCAATAGCTAAGGGGAGTGAAACAGGCATTCACAACAAATAGGAGATTTCAAAAGCATATGTAATTTTGGTACTCCATTCATATGTTTTTTAACTATAAGTGATGTTTTAAATTATTTACAATCAAGTAGAATTTATGCTCTGAGAAAGGCATGGAGAAAGCGCTCCATTCTGAGGCGGCGAGTCTCATATATCGGAGTCTGGCTTAGAGCAAGACCTCATTCCCTCTTAGAAAATGTACATTCTGCTCCAAACTGCAGAGGGGATTTTTAAATCATAACCATTTTAGAAGTAGATAGGACCCTATATATAATGTAATTGTAATTAAATCTAATTATCTTAACTGAAAGAAAAATTGTGGGGTGCAAAGTTACCTCATTAATTTGGCCACTGTATCAAAACTAAAATTAGGCTTCCTAATCCCTATGTCAGAATATGTCCTGTTACATCGTTACAATGTGCTGACAGTATCCTTGAATAATGACAAGGACTTCCACATATCTTACCACACTTCTCTGCTCCTCTTCTGTCCCCAGCTCCTAGCACAGATTTTGGTACATAGTAAGTACTCAATAGATATTTGCTCAAAGAATCAATATTGAGGTTCATATTCTTTTTTTATGTTTATTTATTTTGAGAGAGAGAAGGAGAGAGAGAGTGTGCAGAGTTAGGGTCAGAAAGAGAGAGAGAGAGAGAGAGAGAGAGAGAGAGAGAGAGAGAGAGAGAGAGAATCCCAAGCAGTCTCTTCAGAGTCAGTGCAGAGCCCAGAGTGGGGCTCAATCTTGATCACGACCTGAGTGGAAATCAAGAGCCAGATGCTTATCAATTGAGCCACTCACGCGTCCCTTGAGGTTCATATTCTTAAGTGTGGAGTTTCTGGGCAATGAGAACATACATATTTTTATGGATATTGCCAAGGGGTTCTTCAAAATGATTCTATGATTGGCATTTCCCACCAGCCATGTGTGACGGTGTTTGGGTACCTGCCATCTCCCAGGCAGGGAGTCCTCACACGTGTAAGTTTTACCACTGAGACATAAAAAAATTTTATCTTGCTATGTTCTAGTATTCTTTTTGCCAAGTGATGGAAGTAGATGAGCATTTGCATCTGTTTTGAACATGTTATGTCTTTTCCTATGAAATGTCTATTCATGTCTCCTGCGTCTTTTATTATTGAGTTGTTTGTTTCTTAACCTTCATTTAAATTTTTTTAATGTTAAACAAAGTAGCTTTTTTTTCCTGTCAACTGAGTTGTAAATGTTTTTTCCATATTTTATTTTTACTTTTGTTATAATTTATTTTGATACATAAGGGTAAAATTTGTATGTCATGAAATGTATCAGTGCTTCTTTTATGATTAACAGTTTTCAATCATATTTTAAAGGGCTGTCTGTTCACCGTAAGATTATTTTCTCAAATCAACTATATTTTCTCTTGTGCCCTTATGAAGTAAGTTTACATATTGATTCTCCAGAAATATATAATAATGGCAGAAGTAGGGCATCTTACTAATCAAATATATTTTGGTATGGTTCAGTCATTTAACATTTCAGTTATCTTGAAAATATCTATGGTTGCGTCAGTGGTGACAACTGAGTTCAACACAGCTTTATCTTGGGGAAAAGTGTGTTGTTAGTGAATCCAGGTAATGGTATAGAAAGCCCCATGGGCTTCCTCCCAACCCCTGGCTGTGGTAGTTCTTCATGGATCAATTGCTAAGCTCTAGGTTTTTATCATGCATGCATGCTCTTAGATTTTAAGTCAGAAAACCTAATTCAAGATCTTTCTGCTTGTGTGACTTTAGACAGATCTCTTTCCTTCTCTGAGTTTCAATGTCTTTTTCTAAAAAATGAGGATGTTAGATGATGATCTCCAAAGTCTTTCCAGAAGTAAAATCTTATAATCCTGTAATGCCTTCCATTTCTGACTTCTCACACAATTTCACATCTATAGATGCTCAAGATCATCAATAAATGGCTAGCCTGTAACATCTGAAAATTATTCAAATTATACTCAACCTTTATATTTCTTATCCCCAAAGAGCTTTTATTCTTAATGTTCCCTGTGTCTGAAAGGTTTTTCTTGCAATTATATGCCCATTTCCTGGCCTCTTTTCCTTCAGGTCTCTGATCAGATGCAACTCTGCCAGAGAAGGCTTCACTGAACTACTTTAATAAGATAGCAAACTCCATCTCCAAACCATTATTCTTTTCACTTTCTTCTGCTTAAATTTTTGTATAAAACTTTTACTACTTGATATATTATATATTTACATATTGTTGTATTCCAAAATAGTACCTGTATCAGTCAGTTTTTGCTGCAGCAACAAATGACTTCAATATTTCAATGGCTTCAACAAGCATGTATCCCTTGCTTATGCCACATGATGGTTGTGGGGAGGCTGCAGCTCTTCTGGGTTCTCCTGAGCACACCCAGGCTCAGCTAGTCTAAGTTGAAAAGACATTCCTTCTCTAGGATAAACTGCTCTTATGGTGAAGGGCAGGAATACAAGGGGGAGAAGGAGACAAATCAGGGAATCTCATTCAAAAATTCTGCTCAGAGGCACCTGGGTGGCTCGTCGGGCAAGCGTCCCACTCTTGATTTTGGCTCAGGTCATAACCTCATGTTTCTTGATTCGGAGCCCCTCATCAGGCTCTGCACTTATAGTACCTAACCTGCTTTGGATCCTCTGTCTTCCCTCTTCCTGCCCCTCTCCAACTCGTGCTCTCTCTTTCTCAAAAACAAATAAATATTAAAAAACATTTTTTTAAAAAATTCTGCTCAGATATGACAGTCACCTCTGCTTAAATTCCCTAGCACAAAGTCAAAAAGCCAAAAAGAACACATACTCCTTTCACAGGAAAAAAGCCATGCCACATGATGATTAGTGGAGATGTATTAAGACCAATAATTCCATCCATATAAATTCCATGACTTGGTTTTTTTCTATAGTATTCATAAAGCCTAGAACAGTAGACATTCAGCAAATACTCTTTTTTTGTGCTTTTGCTTTTTTAATATAGTTTATTACCAAGTTGGTTTCCATATAATACCCAGTGCTCTTCCCCACAAGTGCCGCTCTCTATGAGCATCAACCCCCTTCCCCTTCCCTTCAGCCCTCAGTTTGTGTTCAGTATTCAAAAGTTTCTCATGATTCAGCAAATACTCTTTGAATCAATGAAAACACAATTGTGTCATTCTTCCCAGCTCTGCTTTCATTGCTAGAACAAACCCCCATTTAGCTTCACTCTCACAACTATGGCTTTGTGGCATGAGAGATGAGCTACACTGAATAATCTTTAATGGTCCTTGCTGGCCAGTGATCATGGGATAATGAAAAATACCTTCAGCTTTGTGATGAATGTCTATATTTTACTGGGATATCTTAAACCATGTTTTTCTCACAAATTTCAGCACTAGTGTTGGTATGTTGCTCATTTAACGTTGGGAGCACGGTGGCCTCTTAGGCCTGTAGCATCGTTGCCGTGGCTAACTCTCCTACCCCACCCTGCACCTCTTCCACCCAGCACCGACTGCTCCTGAGACAGGGTGAACAGCAGACAGTCAGCCTAGAAAGACAAAACCTTGCTCTACCTCCCTCAGTGAGGCAAAACATCTTTTTAAATGGTAAGTTATTTCATGGAGGGAGTTCAAACTGAAATATATGGAATACTGAAATAATTATGTTGCCTTTTCCCTAAGCCACAGGTCTGAATATCAGTAGTGGCTACAGTCAAACAGACTGGGTTTAAACTCCTGGTGCATTTCAGCCTGATGTTTATAGCAGCTTTATCTACAATAGCCAAATTATAGAGAGAGCACAAATGTCCATTTATTAATGAATAGAAAAGAAAATGTGGTATATGTATGTACACACACACACACACAATGGGATGATATCAGCCATAAAAAAATGAAATCTTGCCATTTGCAACAACATGGTTGGAGGTAGAGAGTATTATGCTAAGCAAAATAAGTCAGTCAGAAAAAGACAAATACCATACGATTTCACTCATATGTGGAATTTAAGAACCAAAAAAAACATTATCACAGGGAATAAAAGAGAGGAAAACCAAGAAACAGATTCAACTATGGCGAACAAACTGATGATTACCAGAAGGGAGGCGGGTGGGGGGATGGGTTAAATAGGTGATGGAGAGTAAGGAGTGCACTTGTTGTAACGAGCTTAGGGTGTTGTATGTAAGTGTTCAATCGCCGTATGGTACACCTGAAACTAATATTACATTGTTAGCTAAATTCAAGTTAGCCAACTTGAATTTAAATAAAAACATGAAAAAATAAAATAAACTGGTGCATTTTCTAGCTGGTTGACTTTGGGTTTATTACTTCCCTCTGTAAACCTCAGTTTTTAAATCTATAAACTTACAATAATAATGATACCAGGGGTAGGACTGACTTTGGCTCAGGTCATGATCCCACACTTTGTGGGTTTGAGCCCTGCATGGGCCTCCACACTGACAGTGCATAGCCTGCTTGGAATTCTCTCCTCTCCTCTCTCTCTCTGCCACCACCTCACATTTGTGGGCACGTGTGTGCTCTCTCTCTCTCTCAAAATAAATACATAAATTTAAAAATATGTTTTAAAAATAAAAAGAATAAACGGATAAGAGAAAGAATAATTAGATAAGCTGCCAGACTTAAAATACAAACAATCATTATTACCAAGACCATGAGAGGTGCAAACCTTGGGTCTCATGTGTCATCATGAGAATTTTAAAAGTGATTTTTTAGAGGGTTTAGCATAATACTGGCACACAGTGAGCACTTAATAAATAACATCTGTTACTTCCCAGAGTACTTGAATATGTATTGATTCACTGTAGTCACAACATTACCCCATGAGGAAAAGAGAAGTAAAATAATATGCTTCCTGCTACACATTCAGGGATGGAACTCAGGTTTCTTTATTATCATTCCTCTGTTCTCTAGATACAAACAGAAGAACAGACAGAATTATATTAAAACATTTATCCAGTTCATATTTATTAACATTTAGTGTGAGGCTTCCATTCTCTGGGGTTCTTTCCCAGAGTAAATCTATTGGAACAGTGGTTTCTGAGGCAGGTTTAAAGTTGTTCCAAGAGAAAGGGTCTGTGACCAAATAAGTTTAAAACTGGATTTAAAAGGTTGAACAGTTTTTATTTTTCCAGAGACTTTAGTTTGCTAATGTTCATTTTGAATCCCCAAGAAGAAAATGCAGAATAGAGTATTTCCCATTTTGACTTGACCACAAAATCCTGTCTCCCTCATCCTTGCTCTGCAAGGAGAGAGCCTTCTGTAGGACGGTTTAAGGGCAGCTTAAAATAGAAAACAACACAACACAGATGCAGAAAAATACAGAGGGCATATGAGTGCCTGAATGTATAAAGTAAGTGCAAAAATGAAATAAGTAAATAAAAATTCTATTGACTCCATGGAAAACTAGAGAAAATTAGTGAGGGCATTTTGTAGAGTGGCAGGTTGGATGATTATGTGTATGATGAGATTGAGTGGAGCCCAGGGAACGCTAACTTCATTCCATGTGGCTTTAACATTGGACAACAACGTCATCCATTCCCCAGTGACAAAGGTTGTTTCTCCTAAGTTTGCATCTCTCATGGTCTTGGTAATAATGATTGTTCGTATTTTAAGTCTGGATGCTTATCTAATTTTTCTTCTTCCTGTCCTTCAAATTCTTTTAGTATTTTGCCCTTATAATTGAATTAGTTCAATGCTCTGATGTTATAGAAACCCAAACTCTATTTGGAGTTCTATATCCAGTGTCACTGGCAACTTAATGGAGATTCCTCGAGGACACACTCACTGCCTTGTGAAACTTGGGGTTCTGAATACATGACAGAAAGCTGCCGCAGATTTAATTCTTTTCCTAGTTTCAGTTCCTTTGATATAATATTCTCATGTTGTTTATAAAAGAAATTAAGGATTTGTAAGCAGCTAGATGTCCAAATCAAAAGTATGAAATATCTTGTTATTTTTAAGTCTATCAACAGTAAAAGGCTTTTTACCCTTTGAAATTGCACTATTTTCCTTGATTCTATCAACATTCGGTGAAGTAGTCTGTAAAACCATGATTAGCCCCATCTGACATTGAGTTTTAGAGAAATAGAGACACCGCCGTGATCATTACATTTTCAGACTCTCTTCTAATGAGTGCATGAGAAAGTTATTGTTTTTTTTATTAATGGGCATTTCTTTCAGGATTTATATTGTTGAAGAGTCTCACAGTCTCAGAAGTCCCTGAGAACTAAGTATGAATGTTACTGTGAGCCAGGCATATGCCATTTTGCAACTAGGAAGAGTGAATTTGCACAGTGTTTGCAAGCAGGATATTTATGGTAGGTCACAAGCAGAAGTGGATACCTGACTCCAGATTATATCTCCAGACTAGCATCTGCTCCAAACTTTATATCCATTTACCCATTACTCTCTGCTGGATACTTCCGTTTGGATGTCCCAGAGTCTCCTCAAATACCAGCCCCCATCCTCTCAGTCTGTAGGTATGGTTTTAGCATCCACCTTGAAGTGTTGACATCTCCCTCTCAATTACCCCAGTCTCATGTTTACCACAAATTTCCATTGCTTTTATTTAAACTTTTCTCTGATCTCCTCTTGTCCATCCCTTTACTCACTGCCCACATCATGGATAACCTTAATGACTACTTATAAACTAATCTCACTGCTTTCATTCTTGTCCTTTTTAAATGTTCCACACACTCTTAATGCTAGAGGGACTGTTGTAAAAACAAATTGGATCATATAATTAACCTGTTTGAAACTCTTCATTGACTCTTAGTCTACACCTAATAGGATAAAGTCCCAGCCCATTAGCAAGGCTCTCAAGATCCTTTGTGTGTGGCTTGAGTTGCCTCTGGTTTCCCCTCCTCATGCTCCTTGTCCAGTGATTATTGTCCCAGCAGCCCTGAAATACATCTGTCTTGGCATATAGCCCATGGACATGCCGTGTTGTTTCTTACCTCCATGCTAGTCTTTGTTTGTGATATTCTTTCCGCTCATAACATAACTCCGTGCTCATCCCTTCTTTTCATTTTTTTTAATACTCCACCACTTAAAAATCTATTCAGGTATTGTGAGCTCTAGAAATCTTCCCTCCCACCCCGAGTCAACTCGGGCTTTTCTCCTGACTACCTGATTATCTGTGAAATTACTGTGCTTGCCATGTTGCTCAATAGTTATCTGATATGTGTCAGTCTCTTCCACTGAACTGAATTATTTTAGGTAGGGATTGAGTCTGAAAATATTTTTGTTTCTCAACTTGTGGCACAGTACTTGACAGAAAGTAGGCACTCCATGAATATTTGCTAGAATAAATAATATTCAAAGATATCAGACACCTTCAGAAAATGTTTCTGTAAATCTATATGAAAAACCATTAATTGGCAACAGGAGTTCCAAAAAAAAGTGTCCAACTGAAAGACAGATGATATGTGGGCATATTTGGGAAGGAATTTAACAATTTATATGACATTGGAAAAGTTCCAGATTTGTGTGATGAATCTCTCTGTATAAAAAAATGGATTATAATATTTCTACCTATGCATAGGGAGTTCCTGAGCATTGGTCAGAGACCACTGGTTAAATGGTCTGTGCATCTGGAATGAAGTTGCAGACACCTCCTACTTACTGCTTCCATCAACTTAGGCACCATGTACATAAGGGAAAGAAGCTTTTTCTACTTTTCGTCATTCTCCCCTGCTCCGCCCTCAAGTGTGCCTCTTTCAGAAAGGGGGGGCAGAGAATTTGCATTTCTCTCACAGTCCAAGCCATTAAAAATTCTTGCCTCTGAGTACCCTAGCCGTATGTAAGTGACAGTTTGGGGACATTTTTCTGACAAGGAGAGAATAAGACCCCTTTTATGTAAATGTTACTCATGCTCTAAAATGTCATACTGTTCTTTTTACTGTTAACTTCTTTTTTATCTGTGGTTTATTATCCCCTTTGAAGAAGCATTTATTAAGCTCTTGCTGTGCCTCCAGCCCTGTGGAAGATACAAAGGAAATGCAGGGTTCAGTTTTGTCCTCAAGGACACTTGAGGTGGGGAGAAAACAGAAGCACTCAAGTGGACCAAACACACTGGATGTAATCAGGCTTGCAGCGCTCTCCCTTGGCCCCTGTCATTGGAATTACTATCTTTTCCTTTGCTCTGCTAAACTCTTGAACCTCAGGCAGTGACATGTACAAAAGAAGAATGAGGGGCAAATTGTTGTTGCTATGTTTCTGTGTTCAAATAATAATTATAGAAAATTGTAACTGTTATGCTCCCCCCTCCATTTGTCTATATCAAACTAGGGCTGCAATCCTCAAAGACATACATGTATGACTCCCTGTCCCATGTCAGAGCACAGCAAGTATTTATTATTCTGCTCTGACTTAGCATTAGAGATGCCTGTTTCTTCTGTCAAAGGCTCATCTTTCAATGAGCATTTATCATTTGACTTTGTACAGCTTTGTGCATGGCTTTGTCTTTGTATGGCTTAACTATTACTAAGATGCTGCTGCTTTTTTAAATAACACCGGTGTTCACTATGAGGATGAGGCTGTTGGAGTAGCCTCCTCTGTGCCTCTTATTTCCCTCTCTTGGACTGATTCTCCACTTTATCCAGTTGACATCTAGATCCGCGTTGCCTCCTGCCCCTACACCTTCAGTAGCTCCCCACAGTTCACAATGTCAAGTCCTCAGGCTGGCTGCCACAGTGATTCTTTCCAGGCCCTACCTGCTTGGAGGACCTCATTTCCATCTTGCTGTTCCCAAACTCCATGCCTTCTCAGGCCCAACTGTTCTGCAAACCTGCTCAGCCCTTCACAGATGCCCTTACTTTGCTTCTGTTGTTACCTTCCCCAAAGATGGCCTCCCTCTTGCCCACAGAGCAGCACTATGGAAAAGGAGATTGGGCTTTGTGTAGATGCAGGGGGAATCTCAGTTCTGCTTCCTCAAACTCATGTAACATTGTTGAGCAAGGCATTAAGTAATCTGCACTTTAATATCCTCATGGAAAATGGAGACCACAACAGCTTCCTTACAGGACTAGGAAGATTAAAGGAAATACAGACAATTAGATCCCATGAAATCTTTCCAAAGCAGCCTTGACTGAGTATTGCTCTTCTTTCCTCTGAACTACATACATCACTTATTCAGTCAATGGATATTGAGTGGGCACTTGCTGTATGTGAGCACTAAACCAACAAGAGGTGTTCATTTTACAGTATTTTGGGATGCTGTTGATTCTTCACATGTCATTTAGAAAATCTTGTGCACATTTAAAAAAATCTCATGCTACAATGAAGATCAAGGTACATCTATTCTTTCTTAACCATCACTGACCTTCAGTTCAACTCTAAGTTCTTTGAGGACAGAGGCTGTGTCTTACTCGTATTTGTATACTTCCAGAGTACTTATGATAGTGTCAAGAACTCCAGAACTACTGGCTAAAACTTGATTTTGTTAACTTAAATTTTAGTGTCTGTAAACCATTAGTGGAGAAATTAAAAAAATAAACTGGGGTAACTGTGGGGAGCGGCAAAAGATCTCAGCTGCTTGGCCATTTGCTAGCCGGGTATGTCACTCCCGGAGGTGAGTTGCAAAAATAGGCAGGGGAGCGCCACTCCCTGTCAGAGGAGAAGCCAGAAGATCAAAGATCAACCACCTGCAGGCAGGGTAGCATCAGCCCCTCAGGCGCTGTGCTAGAACACTTTAGTCCGGTTCCCCTTTTACTCCAGTCTTAATCCCTTGACCCTGTTTCCTAGCAACTGACCTAGGTCAGCTGCCTTGTTTTCCCGCCTTGAAGCCTTTATAAGAGACAGTTTTCTGAATAAAGCTCTCTTTCTTGCCTGATCGGAAACCGTGAGTTGTGTCTTTACTCTCTGTGAGTCCCGTTTCCTGCCCTTTCTCTCCCTCCCTCAGGAAAAGAACCCACGAGGACTCTCCGCCCTGCCGGTCCGGGTGGACGAGACAGGTACCGCCCAACGCCGGGGACGAGCACGCTGGGACCTGGCATTCGGCTAAGACAGGTAACTGGGTGATTCTTTTTTTTTTTTAATTTTTGTTAATGTTTATTTATTTTTGAGACAGAGAGAGACAAAACATGAGCAGAGGAGGGGCAGAGAGAAAGGGAAACAGAATCCAAAGCAGGTTCCAGGCTCTAAGCTGGCAGCACAGAGCCCAAAATGGGGCTCGAACACATCCAACCATGAGTTCATGACCTCAGCTGAAATCAGACACTTAACCAACTGAGCCACCCAGGCACCTCGAACATTTGACTCTTGATTTCAGCTTGGATCATGATCCCAGGATCATGAGATCAAGCCCTGTGTTGAGAGGAGCATGGAGCCTGCTTGGGACTCTCTCTCTCTCTCTCTCTCTCTCTCTCTCTCTCTCTCTCTCTCTCTCTCTCTCTCTGTTTCTTTGTCCCTCTTCTGCTCACGTGCTCTCTTGCTCTCTAAAAAATTAAAATAAAAAAAATTAAATGAGTTGATCAAATTATTCCAGTCTCAAAGAACCATAACATTAGAGTCAGGATTAAAAGTTAGTCCCTGGCTGCCTGATTTAAAATCTTAGCTCCAGGGCACCTGGATGGCTCAGTCGGTTAAGCGTCCGGCTTCGGCTCAGGTCATGATCTCACAGTTCGTGGGTTCGAGCCCTGCATTGGACTCTGTGCTGACCGATAGCTCAGAGCCTGGAGCCTGTCTTCAGATCCTGTGACTCCTTCTCTCTCAGACCCTCCCCTGCTCACGCTCGCGCTCTCTCTCTCTCTCTCTCTCTCTCTCTCTCTCTCTCTCTCCCTCTCAAATAAAAACATTAAAAAAATAAAATCTTAGCTCCAACGTTGCACAAGGATAACCTTGTGCAAACTGCTTACTGTTCCTATGACTCAGGTGAGATGTAACAATGCCCATCTCCTAGGGCTGCTATGAGAATTGAAGGAATTGGTACATGTAAATTCACTTAGAGAATGCCTGTCATATAATAAAAACTGTGTTAGTTAGGATTATTATTAACATTTGGGTTGCTTCTATGTTGCTAATTAAAACACAAAAGACTTCAGCCTAAGGATCAGCTGTGAACAACTGAAATGGTTTGAGAGTATAATTAGCCCTTTAGTTTCTCCTCCTTTGCTATTTTTTTTGTGCGAATCTGGATCTTCCACAGACTTTTTCCATTTCTTTGGATAACCCACATCCCTACCACTCGTTCTGAAGAAAGGACAATTGGCTAGGCTTCTTTAGAACTGTGCTACTTAAGATTAGAAAATTCCATTCCCTGCTTAGGATTAACTCGACTTCCCCCTTTATTATGGTCCAGATTTCATTGTGTCCAGCAGGTAGGCCTAGCACTTATGTTTGTCTCATTTTAGAAGAGTGTACACAAAAAGAACCATTTGATTGTTGATTTTGGCCAAGGCCCTGAGGTAAATAATAGCACCTGCAAAGTGAAGCACCCAGCCCCCAGGAGCACTTACAAAGGGGGTGTGGTAAAAAACAAAACAAAACTATTTTTCAACCCCTAGCTGGACACCCATTGTCAGCCTTTAAAACAATTAGAAAGGACAATAAAAAAGGTTTTAGGGATGGGAGAGACTTTGAGGAGAAAATCGTTAGTTTTTCTACTTCTCCCCCAGTAAGCATGGGGAGGGAGGACCTATCCCTCACTCTAAACCTAAGGAAAGGAGGTTCAACACGTCCTCTGAGATCCTCTGGAACTTGACCCAGGCAGGGACTTCTGTCTGACTCCCAGCTTCAGAAATATGAAGGGAGGAAGACTCTGGCAGGCTACTTTAAGAGCAGGGCACATGAATGAGAGAATGTGTTGGTACAATGTAAGGCACTAAAGTTCATTGGAGCCAGAGATGTTTGCACAACCTCATGGGCCAGGTGTAGGCCCATAAATGAGAGACAGAGCATGACTTTTCTTAGACCTAGTTCAAGACATCTGACTATGAGGTGAGAAGGACTTAGCATGCAGGAGCTGTAAGGGTACTAGAGGATGCACAGTGCTGAGGAAGGATGTTAGTAATTAGAGGAGAGATGCATTTTTTTTTAATCAAGAGAGTGGTAGACAAGAGATCTTCAGAAATGTTGTGACCCAGAGGTGCCTGTGTGGCTCAGTTGGTTGGTGTCCAACTTTGGCTCGGGTCATGATCTCACCATTCCTGAGTTCGAGCCCCATGTCAGGTTTTGTGCTGGCAGCTCAGAGCTTGGAGCCTGCTTTCAGATTATATGTCTCCCTCTCTGCCCCTTCTCCACTTGTGCTCTGTCTCTATCTCTCTCAAAAATAAAATAAAAACATAGAAAAATAATTGAAAAAAAAAAGAAATGTTGTGACCTGAAACAAGATCCTTGAAAATGCCCTCTGAGATTGAGTCAGTTTTAAATACTTGCCAGGCCCAGAGAGTGCCTTCCCCAGACAGAACTAGTCTACTCATATCTTTCTTGACCGGTTATTCTCCTCTCTCCTCTTTACTCCAATGTGTAGAGACAGAAACCATGGAGAATGAGAAAAGGAAAGAGGAGAGAAAACCAAGGCAAAGATGGAGAGAAAAGGTCTTCTTAAGCTTTATCATTATAGGTGCCTCCCTGTGCCTATTTTAAGTTTGCCAGATGGCAGAGAATTTAACTTTGGATGAAGACCGACCTTTTCACTAAGCTGAGCTAAAGGAATTAATTACTGAAATGAGCTGGTTTCTTTTTTGTTCCAGTAAAGGTATCGGAGAATATCTAACTATCTGAGAATGACCAGAAGATCCACAGATGTGTCTGCATTCTCACACCAGCAGACGCGAGGAACTTGGCCTCCAGAGCGAGCAGCAAAGACACCAGCAGAGGTGCTTTCAGATTAAATACTTGAGTTCCACTTGTAAAATGTTAAGATTACATCTTCTTTATTGAAGATAATTTTTTTCCTCTTTTTTATTCTACTTTTTGATGACTGATGACTTTTGAGGTAAGGGATTGAAATAAAAATGTCTTTACCAACTTTAAGGAGAAGATTCCTAATCAGTATGTGAAAGAATAATGTGATTAAAC
>NC_043706.1:74385760-74394398 GCF_006229205.1 Suricata suricatta | reverse complement strand
CTACCCTGTGTCGTTTGGTTGGAGCATTCAGTCCATTTACATTCCATGTTATTATCGAAAAATGTGGGTTTAGAGTCATTGTGTTCTCCCTAGAATTCATGTTTATAGTGGTGTCTTTGGCACCTTGCATTCTTTGCGATCCAGACCTCCATTTTTATCTGATATTCTTTTCTGTTCCAAGACACCTCAGAATATCACATTACATTTGTAGTCATGTCTACTTAGGTTCCTCTTGGCTTTGACAGTTTCACAGATTCTCCTTGTTTTTGGTGACCTTGACACTTTTGATAAATACTGGTCAAGACTTATATAATGTCCCTCACCTGATATTTTTCTGTTATTTGTCTTATAATTAGATTTGGTATTATGAGTTTCTGGAAGGCAGACACACAGAAGTATAGTGCTGTTCTCAGAGTATCATAGTAAGGATGCATATTATCAGCATGAACGTATTACTATTAATGTTACCATTGATCACCTGGCTGAGGTTGTGTTTTTAAGCTTTCTCCCCTTTAAATTATCCCCCCCCCTCTTTCCATATTGTACTCTTTGGAAGGGCATCACTACACTTAAATGAGTGGGGAGTTATGCTCTACCTCCTTGAAGGCATAGTAGCTGTGTGATTTCTGCAATGGAGGGTTTTCTATTCTCGCCATTTGTTTATTAAACCAATTATTTATTTACATTTCTATAGACTCATGGATATTGATTTTATGTTTTGAGTTATAGTCTAATACTATGCTGTTTATTGTGCTGTAAAGTGTTTCAGCTTTGACCATTTAGGAACTTTCTCAGTTGGCTCGCATGTCCCTTTGAAGTAAATCTATCACGGTGGGGTTTCTAGTTTTGAGAAGTTCCTGACTTTTTGATACTATAAGGTGCTCCAGACTCATATTTATATTTCCTGCTCCAACCCTAGAATTATCCATTTCTCCAAGGATCCCTGAATCTTTAATTAGAGAATGGTATTAGAAACCAGAATCTGGGTACTAGGTGTGCTTGTTGCTACTTAGATATTTGGTTCTTTTTAAAAATATATATTTGACACTAATTCAAAAAAATATTTCTTGAATGCCTACTACAGTGTTACACATTTGGAGAAACAGAATTTGAGATTTTCTGACTACTGCCTACACAGCTGGTATTGAAGCCAGCAAAACCTACCTATTTAACCTATTCTCATTTTCCAAGGAAAAATATGCTAAGTGATAGGAAAGAAGTTGAAAGGGAAAAAGTAAACAGATTTTGGTAAACTCTTTGCCTGTAACATACACATGTGGCTTATTTACTTTATAAGAAAATAATATGAAATTACACATATAGTCTTTGTTATAAAACTTAATTTAAAAACAACCAAGCAATTTTATTAACTATGTGAATGTTGTGTTATTACCATATGTGCTAGCATATGTATTCACGTACCTAGTATGTTGTGCATTATTTTAATGGCTCAAGTCACATGCAGCAAATCAATATATGAAGCACATTAAATGGGAACGAAGGAAGTCACCTGAACATTGTGTTCCACATGCATGGATCTGCGTGAAGAGGAGTGCTGCATTTGAGTGACCCTTGTATTTTAGTAGAAGAATGTTAAACTAGAGTCTTTTTATACTTTTTAAAGCTTATTTATTTGAGGGGAGAGAGAGAAAGAGAGAGGAGAGGAGGCAGAGAGAATGTGTGGGGGAGAGGCAGATAGAAAGGGGGAAAGAGAATCCCCAGCAGGCTCCATGCTATCAGCGCAGAGCCCAATGCGAGGCTCAATCTCACCGACCATGAGATCATGACCAGAGCCAAAATCAAGAGTCGGTTGCTTAACATACTGAATCACCCAGGCACCCCAAACTGGAGTCTTATTAAGTAAACTCTAATAAGCTCTGACTGTAGTTTATATACATTGTAATAACCCTTGATAATGAACTTAGTAGGTTAGTAATGTCACAACAAAAAGTTCTCCTCTCTATAGAGTGCAGTTTTCCAGAATGCTTTGTGCTTGGGTAGAACAATACAAACTACTAACAGTTGTTGAGTGCTTTATATGCCAGGCATATTTTAAGAACTTAATGTCTATTAATTTATTTTGCTTCACTGTAACAGTCTTATATATTAAGTACTTTTATTTCTATTTTACTATTGAGGTTTCTAAATTATAAAGCAGTTAAGGTTATTTGTCCAAGGTCACATAGATAAAAGTGGTAGTGCCATCCTCTAAATCCCACCTCATGTGTCTCTCCACCTCACCTACTAAGGTAAATGAACTGGTGTGCTTGTGGTGAGGAAGGCATACAGGGCACATGGCAGCTATATGGGCAACGGGACAGACAGAGCCATCCACACTGGCCTGTGTTAGAAAGGGACTTTGCTACAGTGTCCACAGCATAAACTCTCCTTTAGTCCCTGGTACAAAATCATCTGTCAAGTGCACATCCTCACTAAAGTTTGTGTATAAAGCGCATTTTTAGGGGTTTGCAGGATTCAAAGATGCATTAAGTGTCATTTTTAGGTCAATGCAGTGAAGTACACATATATTTTATAAGGATGCAGGAGTCCAAAGGATGAAGAAATCAGCACCAGAAAGATGCTCAGATTTTGGGAAGTCTTAGAAATCCTCCAGGCTCTGAACTTGGGACTTTGATAAAATTCAGTTGTGGATCTCAAGATTCATAGAAATATGTTTAGCTTTTAGTCTGTGGATGCATATGCCATGTATGCACACACACCAAATAAAAAGCTTGCCAGTATGGGTGAATTGATGACCCTTCACAGCAGATATTTTCATAATTTGGGCCTCAGACTATATTTCATAATTCCTGATACTACCAATTTAGGGCCAGGAGGTGGTGAATAAGATTTTGTTCCATCTTTCAAGGAACTTACAGTCCAGAGAAGATAGGCAAACAATGAGCAATGGTTCTCCAGTGTGATAAGTACTGACTGTCATAAGCAGAGGGGTGATGGAAATATTGAGACACCTACCTCAGTCCTGAAGAAATAAGGAAGGTTTCTCAGAGGAAGATGCCTATAGAGGATGAAAAGCTCAGAAGGGGGTGGGCAAAGGGAAGATTAGTGAAAAAAAAGAGGAAAGCATCTGGAGTAGAGGAGAAGGGGTAATGCCTTGAAAAGAAGTAACAGCACATGCAAAGGCCCTGGGAGGAGGCGGGCCATGGGGTAGTCAGGGAATGAGCAGCAGTGCACTGTGGCTGGAATACATAGTAAGAAGGAGACTGATGATTGGTGTAGCTGCAGAGGTCGGACCTTGAAGGACATTACCTGACTTGAGACATTTGAAATGTGTTCCAACCCAAAAGCCAAGATAACGACGTGCTGAAAATAATAGTGACATGATCTAAATTGCAGTCCAAAGGTCTCTCTTGGTGCAGTGCTGAGAGTCAGTGGGCAGGGGCACAAGAGAAGAGGCAAGGAAGCCTCCAGGACACTGAGGCAGCAACTAGACAAGAAGGGGTGGTGGCCTGACCACAGTCATGATGGGAAGAGGAGAAAAGTGGTAGATTGGAGAGATATTTTGGGTATAGAATTGACAGAACTTAATCATGTCTGGGAAGGATGCAAAAAATGAGAAGAACCAAGGATGACCTCAAGTTTCTGACTTGTTTCAGAGCTGAAATGGAAAAGACAAAATTGTTTATCACAGCACAGAATCACCGTCTATTTTTGCTTCAGAGAAGATTCACTTCTTCTGTTACTTTATCTGCCCTATATATGCCAAAAAGTAACCAATCATGATCAGTTACTTTGTAAAAAAAAAAAAAAAAAAAAACACCTTATATTCACATAATGTCTTGGCTAAATAAAAACTGATTTTTTGTAAGAGATGAATGGAAAGAAACTCCCTGAAATAATATTCCCTATGAAAGAATAACAAAGCAACCATAAATAAAGGAAATAATCATGTTGATGATAGATTTCAATATTGGTATATTTCAAAGATATATCCATGGAACAAAAAATTACTTTTAGAGAAAAAAGTCAAGGGAGAGAGGCATGTGTTTTCCAATCTTTGTGCCAAAGAAAAATGATAATCCTATTTTGCACATAATGAACAAACTGGAGGACAAGATCTGAGTGGACAGACCCTTTTTATTTGTCCCTTAAAATGTGATGCTGTAGAGTCCCTAGGGATACTGAGCCTTGTGAACACTCAGCTCACTCTCAGAGAGTGCTCCTATTAGCTAAATAAATTTTGAATAGTAATGCTGTGAAGATCAGAGAAAAAACATCTGAAGGAAATCATGGTGAAATATTCATTGATCAGAGTTTCCAGGATTGTTTCCAGGATTGTTTTCTAATTAATCTTTCTGAGAAAAACAGAAGATGAAGAACCTCAAGGGAGACACCCCAGTGAGAACTTGCAAGGAGATGGGATAAGGTAGTCATTGAAGCAAGCGACAGATAGAAGCACCAGAATGATTTGGGGAGAAACTGTTCATTGGACTAAATCATGGAATTATGAACTGAGCCAAATTCAGTATGCAAAAATCATTGAATTTGGAACACTGCCATGTTGATTAATTCTAGTCAGAGTGTTTAGAATGTTCTCTTCTGAATTAAATGAAAAACACTCATTTGTCCATGTTGGGGAGCATGTCCAAAACATCAAAAAAATTTAAATGTCTTAAAAGTTCCTGATAAACTTATTAAGGTTGTCTTGGTTAAGTATTTTCCCAGGTAGCAAGATGGTGTTCTAGAGAAAGGCCTCTCTCAGGAGTCAGGGGCCCTGAATAGTGGTTCTGTTCTGGCCAATATCTCGATCATTCACTCACCTCCCTGGCTTCCATATCCTTGTCTATAAAATGAAAAATTTGGATAGGGCCATCTCTGAAGTCTCCTGAAGCTCCACATTCTGAGGCGAGAGTTGAATAAATGACCTTTCTATGTGGTATTCACCTATGAGAGGACAAGGGTATATACATGGATAAGGAGTCGGGCAGACCCAAACCCTGGCTCTGCCATGTACCAGCTGGTGAGCTTCAGAAAGTTATTTAACTCCCTTTAGCTCTGATGACTTCTTTTTAAAAAATAGACATACTGCTTTTCATAGGGTTGTTAATAAAAATCAAATGCGGTAATGTTTATAAACCTAGCATAGCTATTTTAAAATTTTTTGAAGTTTATTTATATTTGAGAGAGAGAATGAGCAGGGGAGGGGCAGAGAGGAAGACACAGGATCCAAAGGAGGCTCCAGGCTCTGCGCTGTTAGCACAGAGCCTGACACGGGGCTTGAAATCATGAGCCATGAGATCATGACCTGAGCCAAAGTCAGAGCCATCCAGGCCTAGCACAGTTATTAACAAATATCTGACCTTTATAAGTGGAACTTGTCTTAGTCATTCTTCTTCTTTCATGTGATGATAATGAAAATAGTGGCATGGCAAAAAAAAAAAAAAAAAAAAAAAAAAAGACAGAAAGAAGGAGGATTTACCAGGTTAGGTTTCCAAAGTTGGAAGTCATCACCACATGGTTTCTAGTACCCTAGAAATGTTAAAGCACCTTGAGCCTTGGGATTTCTGAGTTGGGCTTTACAGAAATCTTCTTTCTCTCTCTGGACTTGATGGTTCAATTCTGAAACCCTAGTACACTGGGCTAACAACACAGAAAGGAGAGTTTGTGTTTGCTCAGCTGAACTCATCACTTCTACCTTAGCAACTGTATCTGGAACTTTTTCATTTCTTTGATTGGTAGCTGGGGAAACAAGTAAGAGAATGATCGCTAACCCTGGAATGCTGTCATCTGCAAAGTTTATTTCCTGGGTAAGAGTTATTCATAAGACAGGAGCACTGGGGGTCCCTTCTGACTTACAGCCTGCTCCCTTAGAAGCCTGGTGTAGCCACTCCTTCATGCTCACTGACAGACTCCACTAACGGGTTTTCTTCTGCCCGTTTTCTTTGGGTACTCTGGCAGAAAGGGAGACTGCTGAACTCTTGAGAGGATCTTCAATAAAACTGATGTTAAAATCTCTTGACAGATGGGCGTCTGAGTGGCTCAGTCAGTTAAGCATCAGACTTCAACTCAGGTATTGATCTCATGGTTGATGGGTTTGAGCCCCGCGTCGGGCTCTGTGCTGAATGCTTGCTCAGAGCCTGGAGCCTGCTTCAGATTCTGTGTCTCCTTCGCTCTCTGACCCTCCCACTCATGGTCTGTCTCATCCTTTCTCTCAAAAAATAAATAAATATAAAAAAATCTTTTAAAAAAATCTCTTGAGAGTACCTATGCCATCTATGGTTTGCATGTGCTCATGCACACACACGTTTGTGTGTAGGTGTGTGTTCACATGCCTGCACACCACCAATGTTCCTGGTGATGCTCAATATGGATAGAGAATAGCAGCTTCCTCCTCTTTTGCTGGCTATTATCCTCTTGCACAAAGATCTTTCATCAACACTGGGAAATGACTACCTACACAGTGATTTACTGTGTGTGATCAAGTGTAGAACTTTCCTTAGTTGGTGCAGTCTTCTGTGTAATTCTCATTCCCATCCCTCCCAAACCTCTCCTCTCTTCAGAGCCTGAATCCTGTATTTATTACATTGTTTTCATGCTTTCACAGTTTTATTGAAGCTGTGCCTTTCAAAGTATTCTGCATTTTAATGCTTTTGGAAAGAAATGGAGTATCAGTCACACACACATACACACACACACACACACACACAATGTAAATTTGAGAGGAAGATTGGGTTCTTCAGCATCAGACTAAGGTTAATTAATTTTTTTGACATAGAAATGATACACAAAGCCAATTATTAGACTGACTGCAAGAGCAGAAGCTTTACCAGAGTAAACATTCCCTCATGTAAAGGGAAACAGGATACAGAAAATGTCAGGTGTGGTGACCTAATTAAGGAAGCTATTAGGGTCCTAATAAACAGCATTGATCATATTGTTGCTCAGGGAGTTAGCTTTTCTTTGTATTTTGGTTTGTGTAGAAAATAGGGCTTTTCTTTAGAAGGTAGTACTATAACATAAGCCAAAAGATGTCATATGTAACTTATCAGAGGAAAAAGAGAAGGAAATTGTTATGATAGTTTTATCACCTTTATTGCTTTTAACTTGCCTTCCAATATTCACAAATTAATTTTAAATAGTTGTTGGAAATGCTTAACATCCACTATAGCTGTTAAAACTCTTTTCATTTTTTATGCTTTTTGGAGGGGAAGTGGAACTTTGGAAAAGCCCACATCTGAGGGAAAACTGAAGATATATTTTGAACTTAATCCATTTACAACACAAAATCATAGGCACTTCTAAATGCCCTTCAGGCTCCCTGCTCAAAATAGCAGTTTGAGCACAGGAGTCTGTCCACCTCTCCTACCTTCTAAACCCCATGCCAAATTCCACTGAAATGGCCAGAGGATACATTTCTAAAAGAATAAATCCATAATAACCCTGTAAAACAGAGTGCCATGAATGGACTGGACATTTTGACACATTTCAGCTGGTTTAGGATTGATGGAGAAATCGCAACAGAGAAAATTATAGCACAAGACATCAGAAATTTTGTGGCAAGCAACAAAGTATTATATTGCCTGACTGAAGTCCAGACTTCAAAAAAAGAGAAAAAATAAAGAAGGCGGGGGAGGGAGGAAGAAAGGAATAAGTAACTGCATCCAAGACTGAAATAATAAAGCACTCTACTACCTGAATGAGGTCTCTCTGCCCCGCCGCCCAACTTTAGCAATTGTGGGAATCCAAGCCTGCCTTGAAGAAAACCTGTTCACCAAAATGCCCTGAGCCATCACACAAAGCCTATGGTGAGCCCACCAAGTCAAAAGGAGGATCATTAAGAAAATGGATTTACCATTCATATCAAGTAATAGAGTTCTTCTTTCAACATGATTTAATCTCCAAGGATCTCTGGACCTTAAAAGGAAATTATTAGCATGAAAAAGGAAGCTCCAAGGTGGACAAATAGAACAACTTTCCTTGGAGAAAGCAAAAATAATTCAGATACCAAAAGTGGTACCTGAATTAATAAGTCTATTCTTAAAAAGTCTGTTCTCTAGAAAATTCAAAAGGCTGTTATATTTCTATAAAACAAAAACAAAACCCAAGTTTTTAAAAATAAACCTGGTTTATAAAAAGGGTATGTGGGGAACAATGAAGAAAAAAGAAAGGAGTCTTGAAAAAATATGTAAAAATTAATGAATTAAGAAATAATCATTGGATAGAATAAATTATTAAATGTACACACCTGATTACTTGTCTGGTTAACTGTGATCTAGTAATATGTATGAAAGTACGACCTAGAACAAAAAGCCTAAGAAGTAAAATTCCTGAGTGACAATAGCTAGAACGACATAATCAAGAGTTTTCTCCAGTTTTTGGTCTTAAGTTTATCAAATGCCAAATAGCATGGGAAAATATTCCTTTGCAGATACATCCCATCGACAGTTTATAACTCCAAGGATAAAGAAAAAAATCCTAAAAGCAGGGAAGGAAAAACATTACCTGTAAGAGAAAAGAACCGGATCAACTTGAGGCTTCTTACCACTAACAGTGGATGCCAAGGAAAATTGAGCAATATTTTTGAAGCTCTTCAGGTAAAAGATTTTGAATCTGAAATTTGAAACCACAGACTTGGAAACACGTTTTTCAGGCAAGTAAGAATTTATTTATTTTTTTT
>NC_043706.1:74317101-74385660 GCF_006229205.1 Suricata suricatta | reverse complement strand
TCTGAATATTGGGGTATGTGTGCTCCTATGTATCAGCACTTCTGTATCCCTTGGGTAAATCCCTAGCAGTGCTATTGCTGGGTCATAAGGGAGTTCTATGGACAGTTTTTTGAGGAACCTCCACACTGTTTTCCAGAGCGGCTATACCAGTTTACATTGCCACCAACAGTGTAGGAGGGGGCCCGTCTCTCCACACTCTCGCCAGCGTCTATAGTCTTTTGATTTGTTCATTTTAGCCACTCTGACCGGTGTGAGGTGGTATCTCAGTGTGGTTTTGATTTGAATTTTCCTGATGATGAGTGATGTTGAGCACCTTTTCATGTGCTTGTTGGCCATCTGGATGTCCTCTTTGGAGAAGTGTCTATTCAGGTCTTCTGCCCATTTCTTCACTGGATCATTCATTTTTCGTGTATGGAGTTTAGTGAGCTCCTTGTATATTTTGGATACTAGCCCTTTATCTGATATGCCATTTGCCACTATCTTTTCCCATTCTGTCAGGCAAGTAAGAATTTAGAAAGTTTACTATGCATGCACCCTACAGTTTCAAAATTAATTCGTCAAGAGGGAATCAAAACAAGAATCCCTGGATGAAGGTAGTGTGGGATATAAGAAATTTTGATATGTGATCTGAAATAAAGAAAAAAGATGGCAATAAATCTAAAGAATATCATTGGGCCTTAATTCTTGCAAGCTTCTCCTGTGAGTAGCAAAGTTTTATCAATATAGAATTTTCATTTGTGGCTTCTGCCATAATATTTGATTCTGCAGGGAATAATGTTTACTTGTTTATATTGTACCTGTCATTTGGCATTTCATTTTTTTTAATTATCCAGTGGGCAAAGCACAGAAGACTTAGATTTATGTAAGAAAATACAGAGATAGAAAGATAAATAGATGATAGATACAGAGATAGTTTACTAGATTATTATGAACCCTACAAATGTAATGTAAAGTAACTAAAAATATTCAGAGGTTGACTGAGAAAGAGAAGTGGAAGGAAAATTAATTGTGATAGTTTCTTCAAGTTTCATTGGAGATCAATAGACAATGTCTAAAGTTTATAACTCCAGAAATAAAAGTCTAATGACAGCAATAAGGAAAACCAAATCAGAAGAAAAGGTCACCAAAGATTCTATCTCCAGAGGTAAAGCAGAGAGGCTGCTACAGGTAATTAGTAAAAGAAGGAATCTTATATTTTATAGTTCATGCCTTCTCTATTGCTTATAATTTGTTACTGTGTCCATGGATTCTTTCTACGATTAAAAACTTGCTCATGAAAACAGAAGAAAACATATAAAATTAACTTAACTTACAGTTAATACATCTTTTAATTATGGAGTTCAGTGGAGGCAAAAGAAAAAATCATCCACATGTATTTTTTAGCACATTCAAAACCAGAAAAGGGAGTTGCCTGGGTGGCTCAGTCGGTTAAGCTTCCAACTTTGGTTCAGGTCATGATCTCGTAGTCCGTGAGCTTGAGCCCTGCACCAGGCTTTGAGCCTGCTTCGGATTCTGTGTTCTCCCTCTCTCTCTACCCCTCCGTCACTTGGGCTCTGTTTCTGTCTCTGTCTCTCTCTCAGAAAAAAAAACAAACCACAAAAGAACACCAAAAATACTCCGGCCATTCATAAAATGTCTAAAAAATTAGTTTTTGCTTGAAATTTGATGTTGAATTATTCAGTATTATAAATAAGCTAATATATTCCACTATTAGTCAGAACTACAAGAGAGAAAAGTCTGCTCATTAGTGATTTAAATCTATTAAAATAAAACTGTTTAGTTAACTTGTAAGCATTTATTGGATTCCTGCTGTGCATTAACTCTGTGTGAAATACTGTTGAAAACATAAAAAGGTAAAAGACAAAGATATTTTCTTATAATAAGCATATGAATGTGTGGAAACCACCATATAATCGTGTTTTTAAAATGGTTATCATTTTATCAAATGTATTCCAGGGAGGTAAAACCAATATTGATCCTTTCCTAACTTTGCAAGTTTAATAAACAAGTTATTGCCCATTGCCCATGATCTCTATGAGATATATTTATATTCTTAACAAATGAAACTTGCTAACATCCTGAACCACTATATTTGGAAAGAGAGACAGATGAACAGCTTTTCTAAAAGAAGTAATTTTCAAGGAGAAAAAAATAGTCTATGGATAAATGTATCATGTGGCAGTATGGTACCTGGGATTGATTGTATTTTACAAAAATTTCCCATCATCCATGGAGGTGGTTGGTCAGTCCAACTTCATTAAAGACTAAAAAAGGCTTTGGTTTTTAGAAAAACAAAACAAAACATAGGAGTACCAGTTAGAGGAGAAAGCTTTCATCAAGAAATAACTGGTGTTTAAAACGGTACTTATCTAAGTCAAGAATAAAGGCATATTTTTTTTGTTTTGTTTTGTTTTAATGCTTATTTTTGAGAGAGAGAGAGAGACAGACTGCGACAGAGCACGAGTGGGAAAGCAGCAGAGAGAGGGAGACGCAGACTCCGAAGCAGGCTCCAGGTTCCGAGCTGTCAGTACAGAGCCTGATGCAGGTTCGAACCCATGAACCACAAGATTATAACCTGAGTGGAAGTTGGACACTTAACCAACTGAGCCACCCACCCAGGTGCCCCAAAGGCATATTCTTTAACATCATTTTGTAACCAAATTTTTCAAAATGCTAGAATGAAGCAATAGCAAGTGACCAGTTGGAAGCTGTGGATAGGCAAAGTCCGACATTAAAATGGTAAATTTGGGGGCGCCTGGGTGGCTCAGTTGGTTGAGCATCCGACTTCAGCTCAGGTCATGATCTCACAGTTCATGGGTTCAAGCCTCACATCAGGCTCTGTGCTGACAGCTTCGAGTCTGGAGCCTGCTTCAGGTTCTGTGTCTCCCTCTCTCTCTCTGACCCTCCCCTGCTCGCACTGTCTTTCTCTGTCTCTCAAAAATAAATAAAAAATTTAAAAAAATTTAAAAAATGGTAAATTTGTATTAATACACACACAGAGAAAGAATAAATAAATTTAGGAACCTCAATCATTGATAATGTTGGAGTCCAATGAGAGAAAGTATTTTTTATTAAGTTTTTATTATTAACAATAGAACTCTCCTATGACCCAGCAATAGCACTGCTAGGAATTTACCCAAAGGATACAGAAGTACTGATGCATAGGGGCACATGTATCACAATGTTCACAGCAGTACTGTCAACAATAGCCAAAACATGGAAAGAGCCTAAATGTCCATCACCTGATGAATGGATCAAGAAGATGTGGTTTATAAATACAATGGAAAACTACATGGCAATGAGAAAGAATTAAATCTGGCCATTTTTAGCAACATGGATGGAACTCGAAGGTGTTATGTTAAGCGAACTAAGTCAGGCAGAGGAGGACAGATACCATATGTTTTCACTTATAAGTGGAACAGGAGAAACTTAGAGGACCACGGGGGAAGGGAAAGGGGAAAAATAGTTGGGGAGAGGGAGGGAGACAAACCATGAGAGACTCTTGAATACTGAGCACAAACGGAAAGCTGATGGGGGAGGGGGAAAAGGGAAGGGGGCTGATGGGCATGGAGGAGGGCACTTTTTGGGATGAGCACTGGGTGTTATATAGAAACCAACTTGACAATAAACTATAAAAGAAAAAATATTTTTAATTCTGGCATAGTTAACATACACTTATATTAGCTTCAGATGTATAATACACGTATGTTACAACTATTCCACACCCCTCACCTGGTGCTCCAAACAGTAAGTGTGCTCTCAGTCACCTTCACTTATTTCACCCCCCCCCCCACCATCCACCTCCCCTTTGGTAACCATCAATTTGTTTCCTATAGTTAAAAATCTGTATTATGTTTTTTCTCTCTTTTATAAATCCTTTGTTCATTTGTTTTGTTCCTTCAATTCCACATATGAGTGATATCATATGGTGTTTGTCTTTCTCACGATGACTTATTTTCCATAGCATTATATTCTCTAGCTTCATACAAGGATTTGATTCTTTTTTATAGCTGAATACTATTCCATTGAATATGTATACCATACTTTATCCATTCATATATAGATGGTCACTTGGACTGCTTCCAAAACATTTGTAAATGTTGCTTCTATAGACATAGGAGTGCACTTATCCCTTTGAATTACTGTTTTTGTATTCTTTGGGTATTTAAATACTCAGTAGGGTGATTGCTGGATCAATAAAGTAGATATGTTTTTAACTCCATACTAGTTTCCATGGTAGCTGCCTGAGTTTGTATTCCCACTAATAGTGCATAAGGGTTCTTTTGTCAATGAGGAAAAAGTACTTAAACTATGACTGAGAGGTTACATTTCTTTAAGATCTACTCTTCATTTTTTGGGATTCATTCAACAAGTATTTATTGGATACCAATTGCATATCAGGCACTATATTAAGTTCTGATGACATATCAATGGACTGTTTTTATTTAAATCTGTATGAAGATATAACTAATAGGTATTTTTGTTTAACGATGTTAACCCTTGGAGGTGTCTGGGTGGCTCAGTTGGTTAACTGTCTTACTTCAGCTTAGGTCGTGATCTTGCAGTTCTTGTGTTCAAGTCCCTGCATTGGGCTCTGTGCTGAGAGCGCAGAGCCTGGAGCCTGCTTCGAATTCTATAACTCCCTCTCTCTGTGACCCTCCACCATTCTTTCTCTCTCAAAAATAAATAAAAATTTTTAAAACTTAAATAATGTTACCTCTTTACTTAATTTTTCTTTAGTTGAAAATGACTGAAATCGTCTAACTTATGACAGCATTCTTCACCTGTTGGCACTTACCAGAATTTCAAGTTCTATGCCTCTAATGTATTACCAACCTGCTTGTTATGGCATTTTGACTTTCAAAGCTAAACTGGCAAGTAGAAATGAATATTTTTAGAAGATAATTCTTAAAGAAGCAGTACAGCACTGTTGTTAAAAGGTGTAGACTTCAGCACCAGACTCTGGCAGTAGAATGTTAGGTTAGAATTCTGACTTCTCTTTTCCTCAGTTTTTTTTTTAATACAAAATGGGGTAGTAACACTTCCTACTTTCTAAGGTGACTGTAAAATCAAAAGAATTTAAATTATAGTAGTGCCTGCCACATAGTACTCAATAAATGTTAGCCATTTAATGAGACAAATGGAAAGAAATAAGCTCCACAATGTAAGAACAATAAAAGACATGGAAGATCATATGGGGGGAACCATCAGTAATGATCAGGAGGGTCCTAAAGAATAGTGCAAGTTAGACAATAGTTCCAATGGGCAAAGGCTGAAGGTGACAATGGAGATAGTGTGCACTGGGGACAGTAAGGATCCTGTCTGGTGACATCACAAGGCTTGTCTATAGTTGAAATAGGCTGTGACAGCTGCAGAGGCACAAGCCAGGTGTTTTCCATTTGTTCTTTATCCCACTTCCCATTCATAATGCTTACAAGTAGCCTCCTGGCAAATATCCAAAAATTGGCTGGAAACTGAAAAACAATTATAAAAATTTTTGAACTATACATTGTGAATTGAAAGCATAAGCTATTTGATAGAAAATAACTATCTCACTGGGTCTTCAGGAAGTGTTCATTTGGTTTCATGCGTGCTTTCTGGCCATTTGTTGTAGTATGTCTGTAAACTGGGGAATAAGTACTGACCTTTTCGTCTTGATACCTAGAAACTTCTAGAGTCTCAGTGCTATGTAGAAATGTAGAACCCACATAGATAATCTACTTAAAAGACCACTAAGCTTACAAAAATATAGTAAGATGACTAAGTGGAATAGAAAAAATACTGTCTAGTGTCCTCTGTCAATGAAGACTTCAGAAAATAAACCCCAAAACTTCTGTTTGAGTTCCATTACAATCTATTTTGGTATAGTAACATTTAAACAGACAGCGCATTTTTCCATGATGTCAATCAGGCATATGTCCTGAATTGTGTTTTCTACAAGCACACGTGGCAATGTCAAGGTAGTAAATTGCCCATATATGTTGTACCCATTTATTATGTGGCGTGTTTGAGTCATGATATGTGTGCTTAGCTATGTAGAGATGGAAGCCAAAAGAAAAACACAGAGACAGAATGACAAGTTTAGGAAAAGGCAAACTCTGTCCAATAATCTCAAAAAAAAAAAAAAAAAAAAGGTGAAGACCAAAGGAAGAAGAAAAAATGTAGGATAATATTAAAGACAAGATCATCCTTCACAAAAAATTTCAGGTCTTTCTAGGGTATGAGGTGACAGGGAGACTAAACTTGTACTCTCTGAGGATTCAAGTCTCAAATATAGGCATGTGAACCTTTCCACATCTTATCTGCTCAGCTTCCACCCTAGGCTGGAATCAAGGCACTACGCCAGGCCATTGCCACCAGAAACACACCAGGAACAATCCTTTCTTGTTCTCGGAGGCCCATGGCTAAAATTTGTTAATATCTTTTATGGCATGCCCTATCTGTATTTTGGAAATACAGATGAAGTACAAAATTCATTCAGGAGCATTTTCCCAAACTGACCTGAATGGAGACCTTTGTAACTTTTAGGTTCCAAAACAAGGTATAATATCCAGTTATTTAAAATATGACCAGGTAACAGCTGCAACTCACTCATTGTAACCATAAATAAAACATAACCAAATAGTCCCCAAATCCCGCCTCTCCCAAATCCCTATTACCATATCAGCTTGAGCACAGAGAAATACTCTCAGGAATTTCTCTGGAGAAAAGCTGAAAATGGCCCCATGCATGTCAGTTAGCAGTTTACAAGGGAGCATTTGGTTAGGTCACTCAAGTGCGAGGAACTAACTCATTTTCACAGGTATATAAATGCTACACTTCATACAAATAGAGTTATAAATAGACCACACCTATTCAGAGCTCAGAATTTTGAAATTTAAAATAATTTTATAAGTGATTAGAATGAGAGAAGAATGTTATTCTTGAATAACTTGTTGGAAGATTGGAATACAATTCTCTAAATGTCTATTGATTAGATTAGTGTGTTCTCACTGGTGTGCTCTAATTTTTAAGTAATTGGGTTAATGGATATGTCAGCAGTGTCATTACCTTTTTATTATTTTGAATGCATCCCTGGCAGCTACCTTAACAACACTAATCAATTTGTCATAAATTTATTTTTGGTTAGATCCTTAAGTCAAGTGCAATAGACTGAAGGAACATACCAATAAATTTTTGAATAATGATTCCTTTAATGTAATTTAGATTTAGGTTATACATAGACAGAAATTATTCATCTATATGTGTTTTCTGAGCTTCAAAATGTGGAATACAAGGCCCAAAGGAAGCAATGTGCCATCTGATATTCCTATAAGGGAGAATTTTCTGACAACAGGAGGGATTTCAGAGTTCTTTTCTGAATCATGGTTTGTTGGGGCCTATCCAGCCAGAAGTGCTGTGTGGCCTTTGGGACCCTGCTTCCCCTACTTGAAAATGTGTGCACTTGACTGCTTGACCTAAGTGGATCAGAGACTGGGGTTAGTTCTCCTATTAATCATGCCACTTGGTAATCATGGTTTCAGTAACTGGGCAGATTTTCTGAGTGAAACTTCCTCCCTAGTTACGGGCACATTACTCACAGACTATTGTTCAAGCCTTTAAGAAAAAATAGCCTTGTCATAAGCTTCGGTTAATAATATCACTATGTACTTAAAACAAACCCCTGCTGATGTATTTTGAGTGATGAATTATGTTTTTTGATCTTCTGTGTTGTACCTCGTTTCTATTTTGATTTTCTGTTTTTGCTACTTTAGAAATAATTTTTCTGGAGGTAACAAACAATGTAATCATTAGAAAAATGATGTAATCACCTATGGTATATAAGACACCAAGTTTCACAGTAAAGTGTGGTCTCTTCCACCATTCATGTTGTCTGTGTTCTTTCCTATAGATATTTCGCCGACACCAACCACCTACTCAGAGACTCTTGGACTCTGGTGTGTGGGCTGGTCCCCTGCAATGGTTATTATCTTCTACTATGTTTTAGCCATGCCTAGTCTCATTTTTGGTCTGTCTCCTGATTCTGCATCATATTGGTGCAAGTTCTAGTGATTTTGAATTTTTTGTTTCCAAAGTCCTTCAATTGCATAATTTGAGAGGCAGGGATTTGTTCCAGCAGGGATGGCAATCAGTCATGCAAGGTTGACAGCTGGGGATGGAGGTGAGTCCCCTCACAGAGGGGAGAAACTACAAGAGTGAGGATGAACTGGGTTAGACTCCTCACTGACATATGTTTCTCCTGGCCAGCTGCAGCTCTCTAGACGATGTCATGTCCATGGCTGAGCTCACTTACCGCATCCCACATCTTTCACAAAATGAGTACAAGGGCACACAGGATGTCCTTTAGGGGCCTCCATGCACACATAAATTCATGCACATATTCCTGCTCAAATTCAGGTTGAACATCTCAAACTTTCATGCCAACAGGCTGGCACAACTGCATGATTACAGCAAAGCACTCCATGAGTGCAGGCACACATTTGTTCTACAGTCTAACAGCTATTCACAAAATAGGACCTAGACGGAAACTCAAATAAATATCAGAATTTAATATGTGAATCAAATGACATCTTGAATCAAAGAAAATGAGATGGTTTATTCAATAATGAAGCTAAAATAATTGGCTCTTCATTTGGAAGAAAACAGGGTTATATTTGAATCTCAAATCATACAGACAAATAAATTCCAGGTAGAATACTTGTCAAAACATAAAAAAAAGTATAATGGTAGACAAAGGATTCTGTCTATTGTTAATATAGACAAAGTATTTTTGTCTCTTGTTAGACAAAGTGTAACAACAGACAAAATATATTTTTTAATCCTGCATTGGGGAAGGGCTTCATAAATGGTATAAAAACTCAGAATGATATAGAAAATGTTTAACAGAGGGGTGCCTGGGTGGCTCAGTTGGTGAGTATCCAACATTGGCTCAGGTCATGATCTCACAGTTTGTGAGTTCAAGCACCACATGGGGCTTTCTGCTGCCAGTGCAGAGGCTGCTTTGGATCTTCTGTTCCGCTGCCTTTCTGTCCCTCCTCTGCTTGTGCTCTCTTTCAAAAATAAATAAAAAATTTAAAAAAATTTTTAAAAAGAGAATGTTTAACATAAATGGCTGCAAGAATATTGAAAGTATCTGAATGACAAAAAATACTATAAATAAAATTGAGAGACAAGTGACACACTGAAAAGAAATACTTGTAGTATGTATAATGCATAATATGTTTTTAAGGTTCTACTAACTAACAAGAAAAAGGATATATCCTAATTGAAATAATGATCAAATATGTAAATAATTCACTGAAGAGGAGATGCAGGTAACTAATATGATCATTAATAATAATTCAAATATTCCAATTAAAGCAGCAGTAAAGCATTCTGTGCCCTATATATGTTAACAAAAATGTTAACTTACTGAAAGCCACTGATCCTGAAGGTGTGGGGAAATAATCATTTTTAGTAGATTTTGTGTTAGTGGGAACACAAATTGACACAACTTCAAGGAGGGAAAGTCAATATATAACAAACTTGTTAAAGATTTGTAAGCATCTTACCAACTGTCTCAACATCTAGGAATTTCACCTATTGAAACTTAATATGTTCAAATATATGTGTATGCATACAACATTCTTTGTAAGAGTAACAAGGTAGAAATAACCTAGATTTCTGTATGGGAGTTTGTGGGGAGAGAGAGAGAGAGAGAGAGAGAGAGAGAGAGAGAGAGAGAGAGAGATCCATACAACTGAATAGTATTCAGACATTAAAGAGAATGGATTAGTTGTGAAAATATATAAAGGAAAAGATGGAATTTACTGAATCTTATTTGTACTGTGATTTCTTGTCATAAGTGTGTGCATGTATACATAATTATATAGTTTTAGAAGTGTATACATATAGTTTTAAGAAATGAGATCATGGTGTATATAAAACTCTGCAAATTATGTTTTAGAAAATTTCAGAATGAATACTTACCAAAGTTTGCTAATGATTATCACTAAAGAGTTGAATTTTGCCATCATTTTTAAGCAACAGTTACTGAATAAAGAAGAAGAAGCAGAAGAAGAGGAAGAAGAAGGAGAAGAAGAAGGCAAAGAAGAGGAAGAAGGAGAAGGGAAAAAAACTTCTTGGAATCAAAGTTTGGAATTGAAAGAGTATTAAGGAAAAATTTCATACAACTGTCTCATTTGAGAGATAAGATAGCAGAATTTTAGAAAGTTGTCCCAAATCACACCCCAAGGTAATGATAGAACCAGGATTGGAAGTAGAGCTTGTTATCAAGGCTAAGCATAGCTCTGGATACTGGGATACCCTGGTCAGATGATGAGCTGTGGGATTTTCAGTCTTCTTCTACTTCATGAAAATGCATCAGTCAGTTTTATGAAGACAATAACTAAAGGGAAAAATATTTTTTATCAGGTACCTGCTATGAAGTAGGCATCAGGCAAGGCATTTTTCAAGCATTCTTGACAGTATTTAAAACTCACCCTGTGAAGTAGGTTGGTTCTATTTTAGAGCTAAGAAGTATTCATTTCTGTACCCTTGAGATAGTTTAGAAGCCTCTCTCACAAACTATGATGCCACTGTCCTCACTCTGAGCCTGGGTTCAGCCTGCGATAATCACTTCTCCATCTGCCCAAAAACCCCTTCCTTGCTCTCTTCTTTCACGCCCTTATTTGTGTTACATCTGCCTTCACTCCAGTTTGTCAACTCCTCTGAGAGGAGATTCTGTCTCTTGTCCTTTTCTCTTTGCCATGGTGTTGAACACAATGCATTGTACATTGGCCTTGAAAATATTAAGGTTGAGGGGTCCCTGGGTTGGTCAGTCAGTTAAGCATCCAACCTCGGCTCAGGTCATGATCTCTGGTTCATGAGTTTGAGCCCTGTGTCGGGCTCTGTGCTGACAGTTCAGAGCCTGGAGCCTGTTTCAAATTCTGTGTCTCCATATCTCTCTGCCCTTCACCAATCACAGTCTCTCTCTCTCAAAAATAAATAAACATTAAAAATATTTTTTAAATATCAAGATTGAGGGATGCCTAGGTAGGTCAGCTGGTTACACGTCTGACTCTGCACTGGTCATGATCTCACCAGTTGGTGAGTTCCAGCCCCACATCAGGATCCTTGCTGTCAGTGCAAAGTTTGCTTCGATCTTCTGTCTCTTTTTCTTTCTAGCCCTCGCTTGCTTGCATTTGCTCTCCCCAAAATAAATTTAAAAATTTATTTTAAAAAATCAAGGTTGAGTTTTAAGAGCAGAACCAAATGACTTGAGTAGAATGTTTCAAAGGTTTGTCCTTTTAGATTCAGAGTGAAGGCAGATTTCTACTGTTTTTAATGTTTATGTGTTTGTTTATTTATGAAAGAGAGAGAGAAGAGAAGAGAAAGGGGCGGAACAAGAGGGAGAGAGAGAAAATCCGAAGGAGGCTCAGGGCTGTCAGCACAGAGTTTGAGGTGGGGCTTGAACTCATAAACCATGGGATCATGACCTGAGTCAAAATCAAGAATCAGATACCTAACTGACTGAGCCACCCAGGCACCCCCTATTGGTTTTAAATGGACCAATGAGAAGAAACAATGAAGTAGAAATGTCCATAGTATCTGGTTTGCAAATGGAATCTCACTGTAACTACAAGATGTCTGTAAGTGAGAAAGCCAATTTCACTCCGTTGTTGGTACTAGAAAATGAGGACTGTGGAACTGAGAGCTGAGAGAATTAAGAAGTCCTGGGAGAACTAAACTACGAGGGGGACTACCTACACGTTTTGTGGGATTTGGTACAAGGTGAAAATGCAGGGCCCCCTGGTTCAATGATTACTGAGAATTTCAAGACAACTACAGCAGAGCATTAAACCAAGCATGGGGTCCTACTGAGCTGGGGCCTATGTAACTGCACAGGTCACACATCCATGAAGCCAGTCCAATGGGGATTCTAATTTAGTACAATTTTCTGTGATAAACCAGATGCTGCTCTTTCACATCTCTGGTCCATGTGTCTTTCCTCTTCTCCTCTCTTCCAAGTCTGGCATATTGACTCAGATTTATAAGTCTCCTTCATCCCAACGTCAAATGGTTTCAGTCATTTTAGGTGTACACCTCGTAATTAAGTATCCTTTCTTTCACTCTATTGATTGTCATCTGTACAAACAGCATAGGGTAAGTTTTCCTGGAGGAGTAGGGAAATATTTTTGACAGACTTCTATTTTTCTCATATAAATCAATGTTAGAATGTTGAACTTTATATTACCCTAAATGTTCTTAAATCTGATGTGGCACAATGCTTAAAAATGACTTTTTTTTTTTATGTAGAAGGAGATCCTTGGAAGAATCTTTTCTTTTTGGGAGAGTTGGAAAATGTAAAGGTATAGGAGGCTGGAAGATTTCCTGTACTAAAAGCTAGGAAAGCAAATATTTGACAAGAAACAATAGGAGGGGTTTGGTTTGTCTCTTTTAGGTCTTGATATGACCTGGTTTATGATGAAATGGCTTATTTTTATTTCACACAAGGAAAATATCTATTCCTTATGAAAATAGGATCTTTGATAATTGGACAGATGAATAATATGAAGAGTTAAAGTACACTTTCTTACTAAAATCCAAAAAAATGTGACAGTTGCATTTCTGTTTTAAATGTTCACAAGAATTTTTAATGTATTGAATAATATAGACACATCTGCTATTCTCATTTGTTATTGGAAATAACATAGAGATACTGATTGGTTTTTTTAAAGCATCTTTTAAAATGCATGAGTTCAAGAATCTCCTCCAAAAAACAGGATGATTAACCAGAGATGTACCAAAAGCAAACTGACAGAGTTGCTTTGGTGAGAACTGGTGAGTGTGGGCAAAATGAATAGAAGAGCTTCCTCTCTTTAAAATAAAGTACACGGTAGAGGCTAAATTCAGGGACTGTGATGCCTCCCGTTTTGGTTTTCTTCTTCAATATAACTTTGGCTATTCGAGGTTTTTTGTGATTCTATATGAATTTTAGGATAGTTTGTTCTAGCTTTGAGAAGAATGCTGGTGCAATTCTGATGGGGATTGCTTCTGAATGTGTAGATTGCTTTGGGTAGTAATGACATTTTTATAATGTTTATTCTTCTGATCCATGAGCATGGAATGTTTTTCCATTTCTTTGTGCCTTCTTCAATTTCTTTCATAAGTTTTCTACAGTTTTCATCGTACAGGTCTTTTACATCTTTGGTTAGGTTTATTCCTAGGTATTTTATGGTTTTTTTGTGAAATTGTGAATGGGGTTAGTTTCTTGATTTCTCTTTCTGTTGCTTCATTTTTAGTGTATAAAAATGCAACCAATTTTTGATACCACCTCACACCGGTCAGAGTGGCTAAAATGAACAAATCAAGAGACTATATATGCTGGCAAGAATGTGGAGAAACGGGCACCCTCCTGTACTGTTGGTGGGAATGTAAACTGGAGCAGCTGCTCTGGAAAACAGTGTGGAAGTTCCTCAAAAAACTGTCCATAGAACTCCCCTATGACCCAGCAATAGCACTGCTGGAGATCTACCCAAGGGACACAGAAGTGCTGATGCATAGGGGCACATGTACCCCAATGTTCATAGTGGCACTTTCAGTGATAGCCAAATCATGGAAAGAACCTAAATGTCCATCACCTGATGAATGGATCAAGAAGATGTGGTTTATATATACAATGGAGTACTATATGGCAATGAGAAAGAATGAAATCTGGCCATTTGTAGCAAACTGGATGGACCTCGAGGGTGTCATGATAAGTGAAATAAGTCAGGCGGAGAAGGACAGATACCGTATGCTTTCACTCATAGGTCTAACAGGAGAAACCTAACAGGGGACCATGGGGAGGATAAAGGGCGAAAAGAATTAGAGAGAGGGAGGGAGGAAAATCATGAGAGACTCGAATACAGAAAACAAACTGAGGGCTGAAGCAGGAGGAGGAAAGGGGAAGGGAGGTGATGGTCATGGAGGAGGGCACTTGTTGGGAAGAGCAATGAGTGTTATATGGAAATCAATACGACAATAAACTATGTATAAAAAACTATCTTCTAAGATATCAAAAAATAAAATAAAGTATATGGTATGATAAGCCTTTAACAGATGTAACAACAAAGTCAAGTGAAACAAACAATTACATATAAAACCTTGGTTGAATGAGTTTTCTATTCTATGCTATGTCAAAAATTATTCTCTATATGTTTAGAAATGTATAATGTCTCCTTCCTCAACATATCCTGAGCCATCTATATATACTCCACATGCAGTGGTAGGTTTATTTAAAATGCAGAATATGTGTGGCAGCTTTCCTTTCTCATTTGATCTTAGTTCAAGGCCAGCCATTATTAAGGACACATTCCAAGCCTCCAAGATACCTGAAGCCACAGCTAGAGAGATGTGTTGCACTGATATTGTGGTAGAATAGCCATGGTCAGCTTCAGAAAGCTAACCATCTGGAATTTGGATTTGCCAGGTATCTTGGTTCCTGGTTGTAACAGAAACTCTAATCAAAGTGGTTGATATATATAATGGAATGCATTTTTGACATGATGATGAGATGGACTGTAGGCATTGTTGTAGCCAATGTTCAAGTGATATCAGGAAGATTCTTGTTCTCTTTCTCCATCTTTCATCTGCTTTCCACATGCTGCTTTCTGTCTCTTGTATGCTTTCTTCATGGAAGTGAAAAGATAGGTGACTCTGTCGGTTAAGCATCTGACTTCAGCTCAGGTCATGATCTCACAGAGTCCCACATTGGGCTCTGTGGTGACAGCTGGGAGCCTGGGGCCTGCTTTGGAGTCTGTGGCATGCGCTCTCTCTCTCTCTCTCTCTCTCTCTCTCTCTGCTCACATTCTGTCTCTCGAAAATAAACATTAAAATTTTTTTAAAGATAAAATCTAGTAGCTTTAGAATTTCATTGTTCTTAGTTCTCCTATTATCAGAAAAACAAAGAAGAAAACCTCGCTCTTAAAGAGCATACATAAACCTACTTTTCAAGGACTCTGATTGACTCTCCTTAAATAATAGAGTAGGTCTACAGGGAATGAAGTTCTCTGATTGGCTCAACTGGTCCAGAGGTACACCTCTATGGAGAGGGAATCAGGATTTTTGATTGACACTCTCACAAGACTCACCAGGAGTAGAGAAGGGAAAGTCCTCTCAAAGAATGAGGTGGGGCAGAAACAAAAATTTATCAACAGCACACCATTCACAACAGGACAAGAGAAAAATGAATAAATATTAGAAGTAGAGATATATATCTAAGGAGAGGATAGGAAGTGGGTAAAGTATAGTAAGGGGGTAGAAAAGGTTTTAGGAGGAGTGAATACTAACTTTCTCTTTCCATAATTTAGAAAGTTATTTCTTTTATACTTAATGTATCTTGTAAATTTATATAAAAAGAAATATTTTCATAGATAAATGGGTAAATGATTCATAATAGACAATGACAAGGAGGATTTACAAATGTTACTAAAAAGGAAAGTTTCAAACTTACTAGAAGTAATTTGAAAATTAAAATAAGCTTATGATTTCCACTTCCAGCCATGATAGAGTAGTGGGAATCTGATTTACTCTTCCATCCCAATAAACTAGAAAACTGGACAAAATACAGCATTCTTTGAAGAGAGGAAATAAACAAAGAGAGCCTTATTATTACACCAGCTCAGTGGCTGGACAGTTTCCAGGCAACAAGACAGGAGGCACGGATCCAAACAGATCCCAGCTATCTTAACCAGATGAGGAAACAAAACCCAGTCTGCATTTATGATTTATTTTAAAAAGTCATCAAACTAGTTATAAGGGGAATTTCTTCAACCTGATTGTTCAGACCACACTTAACGAAATACCATAGCCTGAATAGCTTAAACAAGAAATTGTTATTTTTCACAGTTTTGGAGGCAGTAAATTTCCAAGGATCTATCCAGATATAAATACATGATTGATCAAATAAGTAAATGGGGGAGAGGGGACAAATCTTCTTTATAAAAGATGTTCAAATAATATATGTAGATACTCCCTCCTCACTCCCTACCTCCAATACATGCAGCTTAATTTTCCTCACACTGGGAGTGAGCTGGACTTTGTGACCTCCTTCCATGGGACATGTTATTAAAAAGAAAAAATTAGTTACTTCACAATGAAGAAACTGAAAGGTGCCACCTAAACCAATTGATGAAGGTTAACATCACCAGAGACAAGTCATGTTGACAGCATGTGTCCCATGATAGGATATGCTGAGAAGGGTGTCTCACTTCTTTGGCATTCTTCCCCAGAAGCTACAACCTCAACCTAATAATAAGAAAATATCAGACAGACCCACACTGAGGACATCCTATAAAATATCTGACCTTACCATACTCTTCAAAACTGTCAAAGTAACAAACAAATGGCAACAGGGCAAAGCTGTCATAGATCAGAGGACACTAGGAAGACATGACAATTAATATGTGAACAGTATCTTTTACTATTCTGATAGAAGTTTGATTAAATCTTTATAAATAGGAAGGAACATCCTATTAATGATCTTCTGGCACTTCAGTGACCAAAATCACACGGAGCTCCCGACTAGCTCTATGAGACCAGGGAAAAACAGGATCCTCATCTGTACTGAGGAACGGAGTTGGGGGGGGCGGGGGGGAGTAAAGGTCTGTAAAAGTTTTCACAGTCTTTTTCTTTTTTAATGTTTATTCATTTATTTTGAGAGAGAGAGAGAGAGAGAGAGAGAGAGAGAGAATGAAAGTGGGAGGGGGGAGGGGGGAGGCAGAGAGAGGGAAAGAGAGAATCCCAAGCAAGCTCTGCACTGTTGGCCCAGGGCTCCATCACACACACTGTGAGATCATGACCTGAGCCGAAACCAAGAATCTGAGGCTTAACAACTGAGCCACCCAAGTGCCCCAGGGTTTTTGAAGTCTTAATGAAACAGGTCTCATATAGGTAAGAGGAAATTATAATACAAATGTTTTAAGAGCAATAATAAGTAATCTTTATATAACTAATAGATATAATTGATCTAGAATAGCTGAGTAATGGGGAGTTAGTGTTTTTATTAATTGGTTATATGTGTTTATCAATTATGGATTGTCGATTTATTTAGGGGACTAGGAAATGTCAATGCCCTTCAGCCAGAGGACTTCTAGCAGACCTCCAGCACTGATGGGCAGTGATCCCTGTGGGGGTGGGGGTGGCTGTGAGGCTCCTCAGTAAGGGGTATCACAAAGAAGCTATTATGGGATTTTGGCTTTGGATGGATTATTTTAAGCAGGGTCTAGGGATGCAGTGGCTGTTTGGAGTAGGTACTGGCAGAAAGCAGGGGCAGTTCCATTACCGAAGATCTGAACAGATCTGATCTACATGAAGGACAGATTAAAATGAGGCTAAAGCTGTAAGTTAGTAAAGAAGTAGCAGTCACACACTGCAGCCGAGTACAGAGGGTGCTTGCTGTTTTGTGGGCCTCATGATGATTTTTTTTTCTTGGCTCACTTTATTGTGGTGTCAGAGTGACCTTGCCCAATGTTCTGTGAGTTTATGTCCAACAGTAAGACAGCATGGCCTATGAGCATCAGCTCAGTCTCCAGCTGCCAGAACAAATGAAGAAAAGTATATCTTCTTAACAGGTAAACTTCAGTTGTGCTTGTCTATTCTGGATTTTGAAACTGCTCTTCTTCGTGATCCTTTTGTTTGCTTTTTTATTTTTTGACAAAAACAAATGTTTGCTGTAACAAACCTTGTAAACCATTTGTTCTTGAAACACTCTCTTCTCTTGGTTTTGTTGAACGGCACTTCTCTGATTTTCCTTTACATCTCCAGCCTCAAGTCTCAGCCTCCTTCTCCCTGAATATTCTCCAACTCTAAATATGTTAGGGGCTTGCTCCCTAACCCTTCCTGCTTCAACATTCTTCCCAGCTGACCTCATCCATCCCCGTTCTTATATACTACCTCTCTGCCACCAAGTTCTAGACTTTTATCCACCTCAGGCTCTCCTCTGACCTCCACACTCATTCATCTTCCTGCTTACTAGACATCCTTGCTTGAAATTTCACAAAAATCTCAAAATTAAGAGGGCTAAAGAGGAACTTAATAACTTTCTGTCCTAATGTCACTTCTTCTCTGTTCTTTGTCATCTCCATAAACAGCTCAACCGACTACCTAGATTCTCAAACTTGCAACCTGGGAGACAAACTTCATATGTATGTGTGTCCTGACTCCCTGCATCTTGTCCGTTAACGAATTCTGTTGCTCCTCCTCCACAGTGCATCTCCTGTCTGTCCATTGCTTGCCTCCTTCCCAGCCCAGCCCTGGTGCAAGCAACCATCATCTCCCTACAGCAGCTTCCTTATTAATGTCTCAGTTTCTGTGCTGGTTTTTTCCCAATCTGTTCTCACAACAGCAAAGTCATATTTTAAAAGCATAGATACATTAGTTTTCTCACCTCAAAATCCTTCAGTAATTTCCCAATGGACTTTCAAATAAAATCCAAACTTTTCCCCACCGTCTGTGGCCTGCATGGCCTATGCTCTCCTTACCTATCAGCTCATCTTATCTTAGGCCCCCACTCCCTCACTCATTATTTTCCAGTCACGTGGATTTTAAAATAATTATCCAAATTATCAAGCTCTTTTTCATGTCAGGCTGTGGAGTTTGCACTGCCCATAAAAGCACCCTCCACCCACCCATACACAGAAAGACCTTTCTCTGCCCACACTCCCTTTACAAGGAAGGCTTCTGCTCATCTCTCAGTCTGTGTTTCAATGTTCCCTTCAAAGTAAGTCTGTCCTTAACCTCCCTGTCTAATTGATTTCCCTAATTATAATCTGTCATCATATCCGATTCATTTCTTTCTTACCGCTTACTAGAATGCATAATTATCTATGTGTTAGATAGTTTAACATCTATCTTTCCCACAAGACTAAAAGTTCCAACAAGGCAAAGGCAACATCTGTTTTGTTTTCCACTCTAGTTTTGAATTTAGCACATAAGCAGTTCTCAGCAAATAGTTATTGAATGGATGGAAACATAGCCAGTTGTTGGTTACTGTTACCTTTGAACAAATTAGGTGTGTTTTTGCCAGCTTTAAAACACAACAGGAGTGGGGCTCCTGAGTGGCTCAGTCAGTTAAGCATTGGACTTTGGCTCAGGTCATGATCTCACAGTTGTGAGTTCGAGCCCTACGTCAGGCTCTGTGCTAACAACTCAGAGCCTGGAGCCTGCTTCAGGTTCTGTGTCTCCCTCTCTCTCTGCTCCTCCCCTGCTGGAGTGCACTCTCGAGCGCTCTCTCTCTCTTTCTCTCTCTCTCTCTCTCTTTCTCTCTCACACACATACACAAATAAATAAACATTTTAAAAAACACAACATGAGTGAAGTAGGGTAGCTAAAACTGTAGAAAACATTAAAAAACATCAAGTGGACTCTGATGTCATTAGCAGGTGGAGGATGAACAGAGATAAAGGAGAAAGATCAGTGGATTTGGATTCAGAAGACTGAAGATATGGACCAGATATAGGCAGCTGAACAATTCACTCAAGGCTCTGAGATAGGCTGAATGATGGCTTTCCAAAGATGTCCCTGTCCCAATCCCTGTGAACTGTGAATATTCTACCTTATGTGGCAAAGGAGACTTAGTAGATGTGATTAATTAAAGGACTTTGAAATAATCCTGGGTTACCCAGGTGGGTCCATTGTAATCCCCAGGGTCCTTGTTATAGGAAGCAGGAAGGTCAGAGTCAGAGACAAAGATGTGATAACAGAAACAGTAAAACAGGGCCATAAACTAAGGATTGCAGGAAGCCTCTAGAAGCTGGGAAGCAAGAAAATGGACTTCCTCTTAGAGCTTTCAGAAGAAACATGGTTCTGCTAACCCATTTCAGATTTCTGAGGTCCACAACTGCAACTGTAGGAGAATAAATTTGTATTGCTTTAAGCCACTAAATTTGTGATAATTTATTCCAGTAGCAGTAGGAAATTGACATAAGCTCTGAGATTCATCTCTAAAATTTGTCTATTTACTTAGTTTTTTAGGTGTTTGTTGCTGTTGTTGATGTCTCTCCATTCTACAATATAAGTTATATAATAGATTCCTTTACTCCCAGGACCTAAAAAAAAGGCCTGGCACAGAGTAGGTTTTAAATAAATATTCTTGATCAATGAGCAATGACCAAAAATTCCTCTCTAATAGGGTTGTTGTAAAGGCCAAGCCTACAACTGTGAATTACAGGTTATTTGCAAGAGTTCAGACATGATTATTCCTATTCTTCCCTGTTACACTTTTATAAGTCATTCATCCTGTCTGCTGCCTTCCTATCTGGTCTCTTTTGCTCTCCTCCTCATTTCTTCCCTTATTTCCTTTCACTCACCTCTTTCCTTAGGCCTTCCACCTTCAATTATTCTATTCTATTAATTACATTATATTATACACAGAAATTCTTCTTGGGAAAGTACTGGATGTTGCATATTTGGCCTTCACAACAAGCCTATTGGGCTAACTGCTCACTGATCAGAGATGGCTACTTCTGATTTCAATATATGTCAGACATGCAAGCCTGTGCCTTTGATTAAATTTAATATGGATTCATGATGTATTTATTTAACTTAATTTGATTAGACCATCGTGTGTGATAGAAATCATTGGTTCTAAAATTGCTCACAATGGTCACTAAAATGCATCACAATGTAGTGACAGGGCATGTTTTCTTTTCAAGGAACTGTGATGTCACATGCAATTTTAATCAAGCTGGGCAAAGTAATTCCTCTAGGGACTGTTGAAGAGTGAGTTGGTGACCATCTTTCTTTCCCTTCTAGGCCTGCTGGATAACACAGTAATGTACCCTGGTTTAGTAGGCAATGTCTGTGGGTATTTCTGGGTTGTAGGTTTAGTTGAAATTATGCAAACAGTGTGGGAGTGGGTGGGGGCAATGGAGATGAAGATGAATTATACGAAAGAATCTGACAGAAGATTCTACCTTTTTAAACTTGCAATTGTGGTTTCAAATTTTCAGTATTTGTTAGATGAGATCATACAAACTTCCACAGAAAATATGGATTGAGAGGGGTAGATGGTATGACTCTGCAATGCTGGTCCCTCACTTTTTCCCCTTGAAATGTGATGTGGGGGAGGAGCTGGGGAGGGCTGCTAGAAGAGGAGGTTGATTGTGATAGCGTACATTAGGCAAAGACTTAGGAGGCCTCCTCTGTGTGAAAATATCTCCTACTCACATTTCAAACAGACATTTGTTTGGGTGTACAAACTCCTATTTTAATTATTTACTAGTTAAATTTATGAAAATCTTTCATTCTTGAAGATGGCAGCTTTAGTGATGCATTAGTCCAAACAGGCTTGCTTAGTGTGTGCGTGTGTGTATACTTATATCTACAGAAAAAATTACATAAAGTTAGAACGTGGGTGCTCTTTAAACAGTTAAAAGGTAAATATTTCTTTGGTGGTTAATCTTATTACGTTTGTATCTTTATTTGCTTCAACTATATAATCAGAACAACACTTATCTAAGTCAATACACAGGCATTATTTTAAAGTTTCCTATATTGGGTTGCTTGGGTGGCTCAGTTGGTTTAGCGCCTGACTTTGGCTCAGGTCATGATCTCACATTCATGTGTTTGAGCCCTGCATTGAGCTCTCCTGGAGCCTGCTTTGGATTCTGTGTCTCCCTTTCTCTCTGCCCCTCCCCTGCTCATGTTCTCACTCTCTCTCTGACTCTTAAATAAAATTAAGTATTAGAAAAATTAAAAAATAAAGTTTTCTGTAATTATTATTGACATTGCAGTCATTCATGTCTTCACTCAGCAAACTTTCACTGGTGGCCAGAATTGCAATAATGAAAAAGAAATCTCCCTTCCCTTCTAGAGTTCATAGAACAGTGAAAGGAGAAACATAAAACAGGCATATTGCACAAAATTGTGGCCGGTGTCATAGTTGCAAAATATGGAAGTAAAATAGTACAGGTGAAACTAAAATACTAAAGGAGCCTGAAAAGAAAACTTCTGAAAATTATCCTAAACTATTACTATTTCATTTTTACTTATGTGACCTAGAAAAATAATATAGTATTAAAATAATTATTTTTTTAACATTTATTTACTTTATTTATTTATTTTTATTAAATAGTTTATTACCCAGTTGGTTTCCATATAACACCACAAGTGCCCTTCTCCATGACCATCACTTCCCTATTCCATTCCCCCCACTTCAGCCCTCAGTTTGTTTTCAGTATTCAAGAGTCTCTCATAATTTGTCTCTCTCCCTTTCCCTAACTCTTTCCTCCCTCCTTTCCCCTTTCATGGTCGCCTGTTAGGTTTCTCCTGTTAGACCTATGAGTGCAAACATATGGTATCTGTCCTTCTCTGCCTGACTTATATCGCTTAGCATGACACCCTCGAGGTTCGTCCACTTTGCTACAAATGGCCAGATTTCATTCTTTCTTGTTGCCATGTAGTGTTCCATTGTATATATATATATACCACATCTTTTTTTTTAAATTTATTTTTGAGAAACAAAGAAAGACAGCATGAGCAGTGTAGGGTCGGAGAGAGAGAAAGGGAGATACAGAATCTGAAGCAGGCTCCAGGCTCTGAGCTAGCTGTCAGCACAGAGCCCAACGTGGGGCTCGAACCCATGAACTGTGAGATCATGACCTGAGCTGAAGCAGGACGCTTAACTGACTGATCCACCCAGGCGCCCCTACCACATCTTCTTTATCCACCAATGTTCACAGTGACACTTTCAACAATAGCCAAATCATGGAAAGAGCCTAAATGTCCATCAACTGATGAATGAATACATTTATTTATTTTAGAGAAACAGAGAGAGAGACAGAGCATGAACAAGGGAGAGGCAGAGAGAGAAAGAGACACAGAATCTGAAGCAGGCTCCAGGCTCTGAGTTAGCGATCAGCACAGAGCTCGATGCGGGGTTTGAACCCCCAAACTGTGAGATCATGACCTAAGCTGAAGTCAGACGCTGAACTGACTAAGCCACCCAGGTGCCCCAGTATTAAAGTAATTCTTAATTCTCCTATTCTTCTGACATGTTATGATTATCAAAGACTCCTTTGTCCATACATTTAGTCTCCTAACATATAGTGTCCCACATCAGTGTTCTGCAAGGTGACTGGAAAAGCTGGGATTGATTTCGAAGCCTCTTTAGGCTGTAACAGAGAGGAAGTCCTGAACACTGACCCGGCACAGGGACTCCTGTGGCCTCCACATCATCTCTGTGCTGACAGTTGACCCTCTGCTTGAAGTGAGGGCCAATTGTCATTTCCACTTTTTTACCTCCACACTGTGAGCATGACCTCAGCTTAGTAACTTAATTTGACTCCATGCCTGTGACTAGCGCATAACATCTTGAATGCGAATAACAACCCATGGCCATTAAAAGATCGTTTTGGCTTTTGTTTTTAGATAAAAGGGTGAGGGCTCAAGTTCTTGCCACTAAGATTCAAGAAGTGTCCAAGTGGAAAATATTGCTACATATTTCATCACCATGAGATAATTAAGCATGCTTTTGTTGTACTGTATAAATCTAAATAATGCTTATATCCCTTCTATCATTAGCTTTTAAATTAATTATAATTAATTATACAGTTAAATTTATCTTCATGTTCTGAGAGAACAGTTCATTGATCTAGAAATTAAGCTATGTAATTCCCTTAATGGGTAATTTCTGTTACTAACTTATTTGTGCAGGGATCGTCTATCATTTGTAGACATGAAAAGCTTTATCTTCTTTCTGAATTACATTTGCATCCATTGTTAAAAATGGAGTCAGCTGGGTCCTTGTATACACAGGGCCACAAGATTTTAGGATTTTAGACACGTGTTTTAAATTAGGCTAGTACTGTAGGCTGAATATGTGTCCCTCCCAAAAGTCATAAGATGAAATCCTAACCCCCAAGTCTACGGTCTTAGGCAGTGGGGCCTTTGCAAGATGATTAGGCCATGAGGGTGGAGTTCTCATAAAGGGGATTAGTGCTCTCATAAAAGAGGCCCCAGAGAGATCCCCACTTCCTTTGCCGTGTATGGTTACAGTGAAAGGATGGCCATCTATGAACCAGGAAGTGCGTTGTCGCCAGACACCAGATCTACCTGAGCCAGGGCTTGGACTTCCCAACCTCCAGAACTGTGAGAAATAAGTGTTTAGAAGCCACCTAGTCTATGGTGTTTTGTTATAACAACCTACACAAACTAAGATAGGTGTCGATTGCCAGATTTCTTTGCTCTAGAACACCTTAGTAGGAGAACCATAACACAGAACCATGCAACACTGGAGCAAATCTATGCCCTTTGTGGCAAATATCTATTTTCTCTTTGACAGAGAATAGACAAATTCTGGTTTGCTACTGAGTACCTGACTTTGATGAAGCAAATAGATTTGAACCTGAACTGCCTTCTCACAAACTGTATGTTATTTCTGATCCATAATTCACAAAGTTGAGAATGTTCAGGAACACTCCCTCATAAAGTGGAAGTAATATATAAGCAGCAGCTCTTGATCAGTACCTAAGATATCTTAAACTTAAATGACAGGAACTTAAAAAAAAAAAAGATGAAGGAGAAGGAGAGAAAGAAGGAAAAAAATCTTACCTCTCTTGAAGGTAAGTAAGGTTTCTGTTATGGTTTGATTTCACACATCTGTGCCAAGACTGCTTAGGAGAAAGCTGCCAATGTGAGGAAATGGCCAAGAACATGGCTAGTGGGTCTCTATGCATGAATTTTAGCCAAGAAATTTGGTGTTTGAAGGCAACTGTGAAGGTTTTAATGTCCAGGCTCTATGTCATAGATGTTGAGCTATGTGAGATGACAGCAATGAAGTTTCTATCAGAACATTTCAATTGTATGGTTGAGTATGCCTCTTAGATATTCTTTTTTCTGGTCACCTAGCTATGAAATCATTTCTCTGATGCTTAAGGGAATTCTTTAAGGTACCTGCACTTTTTAATAAATCCTCTCGCATTTAAATTAGCTGGATCCTATTATCTGCAGGAAGAGTCCTAACTGAGGCACTGTTCTGAGACACTGTCTCTGCCAGTGACCTGATGGCTCGCATATTATCACTACTATAGGAAAGTTCAAGTACAACAGAATCAATGGTGCTCTTCTTGGATTTTGGTTAAGGAAAATTCCACTCACTCACAGTCTCCACAATCGAGAGAGTCAACCACCTGAGAAAAGAGACCACGTCTTATGTATCCTTTCATGCAGTCTCACAACACCAAATATTGCCCCGCACTGAACCTCAAAGTAAAACTCTTCTGAGGAAGAAGACAGGACAGTTCAGTGTTTATTTTAAAACCAGCAAATTAAAAGAATTCACATTCTGCCTTTAGAAATTATTTCCACTATAATTCATAATACATCAAATACCTTCTATTTTGGTTCAAGTGTTTCATCTCTGTAGAAGTGAAATAACAACACCTCGTTATCTCTTTTTTTTTTTCAAGTTTATTTATCTTGGGAGAGAGAGTGAGCCTAAGTAGAGGGAGGGGCAGAGAGAGAAGGAGAGAAAGAATCCCAAGCAGGCTCTGCACTGACAGTGCAGATTGGGGGGCTCGAACTCAGGAAACCGTGGAATCATGCCTGAGCCAAAACCAAGAGTCAGACACTTAACCGATTGAGTCACTAGGTGCCCCAACATCTGGTTATCCCTTGATGGTGCCATAAGAAAGCATAATGATCATGAATAAAAATTCCAGGAATTTACTCTATGACAGGTTGTTTTCTAGATGTTTTATTTTCATTAGCTTATTTTAGCTTCACAACTACCTTATAACTTACATACATTTATGTTCATTTTACAGATAAGAAAACTTAGATGAATCCGAGTCATATATGTAAGATTCAGAAAACTAAATTCAGATGATCTGCTACAAAATCTATGTTTTTCATCACTCTGCTTTACTATAAGTAAAATAAGTTATTATATAGTGCACTAGAGATCAAAGGAACAGGGAAATGCAATGACAGTAACATGGAAAATATAGCTTCTGATGGCTAGAAGCTTTAAAAACAGCATCAAATAATTTTAAGATTTTATAGTGAAGGGCTATTTTTTCCTTTAGACCCTATGTGTAATTAATAAATCCTAGATTTGTTTTCATCTCTATATTAGAAGCTTGAGGTTGGATGTAGGGGTCATATCAATATTAGATGTGTATGTGATCCCTTTTTTTTTCTTTTATAGTTTATTGTCAAGTTGGTTTCCATATAACACCCAGTGCTCATCCCCACAAGTGCCCTCCTCAAAGCCCATCATGTGATCTCTTTTTTAAAAGAGCTTACACTTAGATGGGAAAACAAAATATATACATCCAGGACAGTAGCAAGCTGCTAAAGGGAAGGAATCATTTTTTTTTCCTTAAGATCTCCATAGTCTTAGCCCATAATGCCTGGAATTTAATAGATAACAATGTGTGCCAACTAGATAAACATCCGTCACGTAATAAAATGCTATAAACATTTATAAATGTAAGAATTTAATAACACACAGAATAATCAAGATTTCAGGAAGAAAAGGGAACTTGAGCCTGAAAGGCTGGCTGAGATTTGGATAAAGAGGAGAGAGAGGGTGGAGTGTCTTAGGTGAGGAAACAAAAGAATAAGCCTGTGGAGATGGACTGAGTAACATAATCCTGTACAGCAGCTATTGGGGTGTTTTGTTGGCAGCCATTCATTTGCTCAAAGGCTAGGAGGGCAGCTGGATATCTGGAAGACAATACACAAGTTATTATGATGGGCACATTGTTTTTTTTTAAGTTCTCTGGAAAAAATCAAGCCTGTTTGAAGTAGGAACTTTTAAGCTTCATTAACTTTTAATGGTCAGTTTTAGACATTATCTGTGAAAGTGTGAGAATTGTGTGAAGAATTACTGTTAATGCACTGTCAGGAGGAGCACTATTTACTGTATTGTTTTTATTTTATGAAGAGAGAAAGAACACCTGGAATATGCTAATAAAACCCATAATTGCCCTGTGGTTATTTCCCCCCCAAAACTGTGATGCTTCCAGAGAAATAAATTACTTCAGGAATCCTGATGATAAAACAGCAAGAAAAAATGTCCGTGGTAGCAGACTGATTTTGATGCCTGACTACACAAATATGGATCAATTACATCAGTCACCTCTGAAACAATGGACTAATTTCAGAAATAATTATGATTTGTCTTCTCAAAACTTTCTCTTCAAACAATTTTGTTAATCAACCATATCAGTTTAAACCACTAACAAATATTTGTGTTTCCTTTGCAGGACTGAAAATATAATTTTAACTTAAATTTTGGGACTGATTGTGACCGAGTTTAAGATGAAAATTATGGAGTCATGGAAATCCCACCACCAACCCTCCCTGATGCAGATACTTGTCCTGCAGAAGATGCTTTCCCTTTTCCCAGGAGCCACCTGCATACATGTCTCTGCAAAGCTGGCCCCTGTGCTGTCCTTTCTCTCCTTTCCTTCTGCTTCCCTTCCTGTCTTCCATGGTGCTATGTAGGCTGAGGTTGTGTAAGGCATCTATGATAGCAGGCTGCAATTAGGAAGAAGAATTCTGAGTCCCTGTGGGTTTTTATGCATTATTCTAGCACTTTTACTCTAAGGATATCCCCGGCAGTATGCTATTTCCATTTCTCCAAATTTTAAAACTAGTAAGCCATTTCCTGGGAATCTACCCATCCCCACCCCCACCAAATTTTGACCAGTTCTCTTGATGCTATGTTGAACAAAGATATATCTTTTCAAAATGACCTAACATTTTGGGGGTATTGCCTGCCACCATAAACAAGGTATTGTCCAAATTAGGAACAAAAATACCTTTTGGTAAAGTAAGGCATTTTCAGAATATGGAACTGTGTCTGCATATATGTGAAAGCAGACTGTTACTCTTTTAACAATTGCTTTATCTCTATAAAAGGTATTGAGTCACAGGTTAATAGGATGCATTGAAAGTTCTACTTGTTACAAAGGAACTCAATGAAATTAATAATCCATAAAATAAAAAACAGGTTCATTACATTGAGTTTGACATGACGAAAAATTATTGATTACTCAACATCTCGATTAATGATAAGTCAAATGAGAGTTATGGTAAATTAAAGTAAGTTGGTCTTAGATTATATATCAGAAACAATTTTTCAAAAGTAGGTGTTGTTATGCTTGATATGACCTATTGAATATTTTCAAAAGAAAGACACACATATTTGTGTAGTTTAATTGTAATCTTCCATGAAGATTGATTGATTTATACCCTATCTTACACACACACACACACACACACACACACACACACACACACAATTGAGGCAGTTTTTAAGAAAATACATGATGAAACAAGATATAAAAATTCAAAATTCAAAATCAAGGCAAGAATATTATATATTGTTGCTCCTACACATAAAAATTGAAATTTGGCGCAAAGCAGTCTATTTATACTAAGGATCTCTGTGAACAAAAAACCAGCTCTAGGGGCACCTGGGCAGCTCAGTCAGTTGAGCGTCAGACTTTGGCTCATGTCACAATCTCGTGGTTCACAAGTTCAAGCTCTGCATTGGGCTCTGTGCTAACAGCTCAGAGCCTGGAGCCTGCTTTGGATTCTCTGTCTCTCTGTCTCTCTGTCTCTCTGTCTCTCTCTCTCTCTCTCTCTCCCCTTCTCTCTCTCTCCAAAATAAATAAACATTAAAAAATTAAAAACTAGCTCTATAAAACTCATTACTGGATCAATTTTTAATGTTAATTTATTTTTGAGAGAGCACAAGCAGCAGAAGGGCACATAGAGGAGGACAGAAGATCTGAAGTGGCCTCTGCCCTGACAGGAGTGAGCTTGATGTGGGGCTCAAACTTAACAGTACACGAGATCATGACCTGAGTATGATGCTCAGCTGAGTCACCCAGGTCGCCCTGGATCAAATTTAAGAATATCATCAAGATTGTGGTTTCCTATAAATGTAGTTACCTGGTAAGGATGGAAGATCTGACAGGCAAAGGTTAGTATGTTTGATATTCTCATAAAACAATGTATTTTAAGTTAAACATACATATCACATTTTATGTCTATAAAAATATGTCTATAACAAAATAACAAACCCCAATTGGCTTCTTTTCATTGGGTTGCTATGGCAGCAAGATGCCCACGGTCCTGAGACCACCAGCTGACTACAAACTACCTCACAGCATATTCGTTGTCCTGTCACTCAAACTGTGGCTGCAACTGAGTCTAGCTAGATGCCATTCAGTGGAAAGTGACTGAAGACTACAAAGGGCTAAAAAAATGAGTGAGATGCTGGAAACCAGGGCCTAGATATTGGGAGCTGGGTATCTGAAAGGACAGTGGTGGTCAGCAGCAATCTGGTCTTGCTCTGCCACTGCCATTGTGATGAGTGTGGTGTCCCCTTCTTCTCTGTGTCACTTGCTGAAGATTTAGAGTCCTGGGAGGAATCAACTGACTCTCCAGATTAGACCATGAGCTCACTCAGATTTGCTCTTTCTCCTAAAGTAAATGGCAACTTGTTTGGCTCAAGCTAAAAGCCTTAAGATCATCCCTGACACCTCCCCCTCTCTCACCTCACCAGTGCACCAGCAGATCCTTTAAGCTCTATTTTCAATATCTATTCTGAATTCAACCACTGCTCAATAGCTGGGACAGTCAGGATTCTACCCATGCACTTACCATCTACCCCATTTACAGCATGATTCCTGTCATCTTGGCCAGCTGACTTATGAGCCCATTAAAAGAGCCCTGAGGTAAGTGAAGAAATTGGTTGAGCAATTTATTCAGGGTGTGTTATCTCCTTTGTTTTGGAAGCCTTTAGGTTTCAGGATTCACATGGAACACAACTATACTTCTGGGGCCATTTTGAAAAGGCCATCTTCTATCTGTTGCCAAACGTTCATGTAATTAATTCTCCAATCTTATTTCTCTGACCATGGAGCCAAATTACTAGCCATGACAATAAAATGGGCTTAATGAGACCATCTCTTGTTCCAGATAAAGTAGATAATGAACATGTTCTCCTTTTAGTTCTTTCTTTCCACTATCTCTGGGAATTACTTCTGAGATAGATGTAATAGCACAATGTTCACTTCCCACTAGTGTAGAGTCATTCATAGACCTGACTTGAAGATTTTCCACTTTAATCAACTTAGAGGATTCTCTTGAGGCTAAAAGAGTAGCAGCAGTTTGTCAGAAGTAGGGGCACAAGGAGATAGATGATCTTAAGTCTTGAAGGCTAATTTTGGAATGCTTCAACACCTATCCAATTGTATGGCTAAATGAATCTGGGAGTATCCAATCTATGTTGAGTAGCTCAAGTCACATGCTGAGACTCTGAGACCAGTGGCAATACAGAAGATATTTCTTAGTAGGAGAATAATTAGTTTGCTAAAATAAGATGATTTTGCTCTAAAACTCTAGAGTTCTTTAATGTGGTTTCTTTCGAGGCCTGCTATGTGATCCATGCCACATTCCTAAATGCCAGGCACTGAAATATGACTTGATCTGCTAGGTCATATTGTCTAAATAAGAAAGGCTGCTGAGGACAACCTGCATCGCTGCTTAGACCACAAGAAGAATGCCAGAATTTGCTTGTAATTGAAGATCTGGAGACAATGCGGTATGGTGATGATGATTGAGAGGAAATGGCTTCCTTTGAAAAGCTCCTCTGCCCTAGGTAAGGGAATTATAAATTCTTTAGTCAAAACAGGAACAGCCTCAGTGGACAAATGAGTGAGAGGAAGTAAAATTGGTATAGTAGGTTCAGGGTATTTAGAGTTTTATCAGAAGATACCATCTCCTGGAATCTATCTAAGCCCATTCAATTCATGAGAGCTTACACTTGAGTGTAAGAGAAAATAAGAACATTTTGATTTAAATTAGAATTTTTGAGACCATGAAATTATAAGTTTAGTTTCAGTGGTTGCCTTGTTAAGATTTTGAAAATATTTTCCTTTCAAAAAAATGTTTTCTACCTTAGCTGTGGTAGTGGAACACACAAATCTACATGTATAATAAAATTGCAAAGAACTAAATACACATACACACACAAAATACAAGTAAGACTGAGGAAGTCTGACTAAGATAAGCAGATTATATCAATGTCAATATCCTGATTATGACACTGTACTATGGCTTTTTAAGAGGTTATTATTGAATGAAAGTGGGTAAAGGGCATATGGGATCTCTCTGTATTATTTCTTTTTCAATGATCATTTATTTATATTGAGAGAGAGAGAGGAGGGGCAGAGAGAGAGAGAGAGAGAAAGAGAGAGAGAGAGAGAGAGAGAGAGAGAGAGAGAGAGAGAGAGAGAATCCTAAGCAGCTCTGCACTGTCAGCAAGGAACCTGATGCTGGGCTTGAACTCAGAAACCATGAGATTATGACCTGAGCCAAAATCAAGAATCAGACATTTACCCGACTGATTATCTCTTACCAGTGCATGTGAATCTATATTTACCTCAACAACAATTTGAATGAAAAATGCTGTCATATTGAAAATCTTCCATTTTCATTCAATACCCCCTCTCAACACAAAGTGTGTCATCAGCTCTTAAATTTAGGTCTAGTTGGGTTTTTCTTTTGATGTCTAGTCTTATATACCCTCCTATCTATTTTCATTTCATGTGTATATTTCATAATGATCTCAAAGTTAACATGTTTGAAATTGAACACTGATCTTTCCCTCCAAGTCTGTGCATTCCTTGAACTTCCCCATTTCAAGAATAGTGACATCCCATAGATAACCAAGAGGAAAAGAATTTGAACTAATTAAATTCACCGCACATTCAACTTTTTTTTTATTTTTTTAATTTATTTTTGAGAGACAGAGAGAGGCAGTGCGAGCAGGGGAGGGTCAGAGAGAGAGGGAGACAAGGAATCTGAAGTAGGCTTCATGCTCTGAGCTAGCCATCAGCACAGAGCCCGATGCGGGGCTCTAACCCACAAACTATGAGATCATGACCTGAGCTGAAGCCAGACACTTAACTGACTGAGCCACCCAGGTGCCCCTGCACATTCAACTTTAAAAAATTTTTTCAAAACCTGAATTTATAAAAATTTTTAAAAATTGATTTTGAGAATCAAAAGCGATACTCAATTAAACTAACACATATAATTTTACTACATCCAAAATGCCACTAAAACTATAGTATAGAGAATCTTTTCTTGAAGACATGAAATCAAAAGATTAGAAATAAAAAAGAGGAAAAACCAACAACACAATCTTAGAAGCCAAAAAGCTGATAGAGGAATGGTAACTGGTCTGAGAACAGCAAATTCTAAGCTAGATGTGAGGACAGTTATGAACCAATCCATTTTCTCAAATAGAACCACTACTAATGTATGGATCTAGCAGCACCAGGTACCTATAGAACTGGGAGTGACAGGATAGACAATCGAACAAGGAGGGCTGAGGGTTATCTTTTCTGGAAGCCTTCAAGTGCCTAGATTTCTTCTCCTCACCCACCATCATGAAGACTGGGAGTTTTTCTCTGCAGAGTCTCTGCAATTGCCACGCACATGTAAAGGCATGAGTACTACATGGAAAATATTAGATTAAATGACTGGATACAAAATGCTAAATATTGAGACCCCATTCCGTCTCTACTCAGCAACCAAGAGGCTGGCTGCCAGACTTTTGTCCTCCAAATAGAAGGAAATATGACCTCATCAATGGAGATTCTGACAGCTCCAATGAAGAAAAGCCTAGAGATAGTGATATATGGAGGTCCTGTGGCAAAAGCCCTAACTCGATAATCCTACATTGAAACTCAAAGTTGAAAAACCTCACTTCCATTTTTCAGTTCTTCATTTTTAGTGTAAACAGATAAACAAGGATTATGACACATAAAAGTTATCCTTTTAACAAGGAATCCAAAACAAAACTAACAGGAAAAAAGAGTAACTTGGAGAAAACAGGAACAATGTACTTAAATAAGAATAGGATGCTAGAATATTCAAGAGCTGTTGAAAATTAAAAGCATATCAGGAGAAATTTTAAACTTAGTAGAAGAGTTGGAAGATAAAGATGTTAACATCTTCCCAAAAGTGAGGAAGAAGGCATAATGAAGGAAAATGAGAATAACAACAACAACAAAAAAACCCAGAGGGCAAGATCAGGAAGTCCATCATGTAAAAAATGAATTAAAAAAAGGGAGGCCAGGAAAAAAATGGAGCTGAGAAACTATGCATGAAACAGTTCAAGAAAATGCCCTCAGAAATTTAGGATATGAATTTTAGGATTAAAAAGACAGCTGGGTAATCATTTTAATGCATAAAAATATACACAAACAAATATCTTTGTGAACTTTCAGAACACTGGGAGCAAATAAAAGTTGCATAAGATTCAAAATAAAACAAAACAGTCACATACAAAAAATCAGGTATCAGAGTGAGTTTGGATTTTTCAACAGCAACTCTAGAAGAAAGAAAGTAATGAAGCAATGTGTCTAAAATTCTAAAGTAAATTTACTCTCAAGCTAGAATTCTATCCCTAACCAAATTATCAACTAAGCAGTAGGGTAAAAGAAAATTTTCAGACACTCAAATCTCAAAAACAATAATGCACCTTTTCACAAGAAGCTACTAAAATATATGCTCTACCAAAATCAGATATTAAAACAAAAAAGGGAAAGACCTAGGGTATACAATGACAATGGAGTGCCTTAATGGAAGGAATTAGAATGGACCCGAGAGTGCAACTTAGAGACAGACATGGAAGGCTGTCATTCCAAGATTCCTGCTAGCTACCATTCTACTTCTTTTTAAACCCAGAACAGAATGCCTAAGGGAGCCTGGCTCCTGTTCTTGGCTTAACTTGATATATGTTAATGAAGGTCTTACCTTCTCCTCCATGTCTTGCTGTGTGAATTGACTGAGGACACTCATTTCAAATGTGTTCTCTTTGGAGAACTATACATACTCCGTGGTGAATTTGGAAGCCAGTAATACCTAGATGCCCACAACTAGCTTTCACCTTCCTGTGGTGAGCTTTTAATTTCCCAAGGTTCATTCATGACCTTGCCCACTGGTTTCTCTGGAAATCAGTAATCCAGCAATGTATGTTTGACTTATCTTCTCTTGGAAGACCTTATCTAATAGTGGCAATATTACCAGTTCCTTACATAGTTAGAACTGTAAGTTTTTTTTTTAACTAATCAATATATTGCTTACAGATGTATATTATGTACTATAAACTAAAGAAAAACAAGGGAGTAACTTAGAAGTCAGAATAGTGGTTACTTCTGCAGAGGAAAGAGAGAGAGGTGCAAAAAGGGAACATTGAGGGCTTTCTGAAAAGGTGGTAATATTGATTTCTTAGCTTATGTTGATTTTGAGTATGATTTTAGTGTTAATATTCTTTTTTGCAAATGGCAAGATTTTATTCTTTTTGGTTTTTTTAATTTTTTAATAGTTTATTGTCAATTTGGTTTCCATATAACACCCAGTGCTCTTCCCCACAAGTGCCCTCCTCCATTACCACCACCTCCCTTCCCACTCCCCCTCCCCCCTCAATCCTCAATTGGGTTCATTTTCAATCTTCAATAGTCTCTCAGGTTTTGCGTCCCTCTCTCTCCCCAACTCTCTTTCCCCTTTCCCCTCCCCATGGTCCTCCATTAGTGTTAATATTTTTAAACTCTGTGTGTGTGTGTGTATATATGTATATGTATGTGTATCAGCCAATGTTCAACCAGAGAATCAAAACCAGTAATAGGCATATAATAGTAGTGCCTGCTGGATCAAATGTAAAGTCCATAGGGCAGGTAAGCAGGTAGGAAAAATCATATCCAGCCTGGAATTCCAGGGGCAGGAGCTGGAAATTGCTGTCCATTGGAATCAATCAGGAAGGAAGATAGGGAGGAAGGGAGAAAAGCTGTAAGTTTGGAGTCTCTGAGCAGAGGGAAGGCCGCAAGCTCTGTTTTAAAGAATTTCCAACTGATTAAGGCAAGTACATGAAGGATAATATCCTTTTTGATTAACTTAAAGCCAACATGATTCACATTTACAGAACCCTTTCACTGTAGAACCTAGATTTATGCTCAACTGAGTAACAGAGAGGAGGGGTGTGCATGCCACAAAATGGCCAGGGCTTCCCTTCTGCCATCCATCAGTCCATCCAAGTGGGAGAATCTCTCTTATAGCCCAGCCTAACTGAAAAGAGATTAGCCACGCTGACACATCAAAAAGCCAACATACTATTCTATATGAGTGATATGACTCACAATTTCAAAAATTAAAAATTAAATTCAATTATTTCTTTTTTGGTAATAAAATAAAATCACTAGGTAAGCTTCTAAAAAGAAATCGATAGACATATTAATAGAGGTTGGCTTTTATTACTAGCATATTTCCTGCTGGGGTAATAAAAAACAATAATGGCAGCATAATTTTAGAAAACTATTCTTTTTTTCATATTTGAATAAGATCCAACCAAACAACAAAGGAGGTTTGAATGGACTATCTTAGATTTATTTTTAATTGTAAAAATAAACCATTAAAAATGCATCACATTTCAACATGTTTGAAAGTAGTATTGGTATACTATGACATAACTATTTTAACAAAATAATTTGGGAAACATGACCTCACTTCTACCACACAATATTGTCACCCTTGAAATGCAGTTTAAATTTTCATGAACCATTCAAATATATGTCATTATTGTTATATCATTATTTCATTTGTTTAAGTTAAGCTTGCTAGTGCACTGAAAACAGTGTATTCATCGCCTAAGTAAAGGCAGTCCACAAATTAATGGTAACTAACTTGAGCCTACCATAGTTTTCTTCAAAGAGATAATAAATCATATCTGGAAGTAGACATTGTCCTTCTGGTTACAAAGGGTAGACTCAAAATAAATGGGTGAAAATATATGGGGAGAGACATGAGCTCAGGGTAAGAAAAAGTTTATTTATTGACAGAGCCACCTGGCAATAGAATGGGCATTATCTGAAGACTGTGATGCTCCACTTCTAGAAGTTTCCAAGCCTAGGATGGCAGGTTTGCCGGGGTGCTGGCCTCACAGTTCAAGCCCTGGACTAGATGCCCAATTCAATGAGTATGGCATCCATTTTCACCGTTTTTCTTTTTTCTCTCCTAAACCAATTGCTTATCACTACCACCTACTCTAACTGAGTTGTTCTAAATCCACAGCACTCCTGGGGAATCTGTCCAAGGAACTCTTCTTCGCTATCACTTTTCTTTATGCTCAAATTAATTCTATGTTGTGCCTTTCCATTTTCTTTAGTTTTTCAGTTCTTACTTCATTAAGTTCCACTGTCTCAGACACATAAGCCTTTGTGTCTTCTTTAGCTTTCCCTTTCCTTATTCTTCAGGAAAATCTCTCTTTCTCTTATCATGTTGTCTGTGTGTAAAACAGAAACTTGAATCATAACTAAAAAGTGTAGTATTGGTGTAACATCAAATAAAAGTCATGAATTTCGAAGTAAAATTAGACACATTAAAAGTTTAGGCTAATAGTTTTAAAGATTTAAAAAATATATATTTTAATTTTTTTTTGAGAGACAGAGACATTGGGAGCAGGGGAGGGTCAGAGAGAAAAGGAGAGAGAATCTGAAGCAGACTCCATGCTCTGAGCTAGCAGTCAGCACATAGCCCGACGCAGGGCCCCAACCCACGAACTGTGACCTGAGCCGAAGCCGGACGCTTAACTGACTGAGCCACCCAGGTGCCCCGAGGCTAATAGTTTTAAAATTAAAAGTCATAAATCAGTAATTATGGTGAAGAAAAGTGTAATACATATTTGTTTTCATCAAAAAGCATTTATTGATGGGGTGCCTGGATTACTCACTAGGTTAAGCATCTGACTCTTGATTTTGGCTCATGTCATGATCTCATGGTTTGTAAGTTCAAGCCTGGTATTGGGCTTGGTACTGCTGATGTGAAGCCTGCTTGGGATTCTCTCTCCTCCCTCTTCTCTGCCCTTCCTCTGCTCACACACACTATCTCAAAATCAATAAGTAAACTTTATTTAAAATTTTTTTTCTAATGTTTTTATTTATTTTTGAGACAGAGAGAGACAGTGCAAGCAGGGGAGGATCAGAGAGAGAGGGAGACACAGAATCTGAAGCAGGCTCCAGGCTCTGAGCTGTCAGCACAGAGCCCATCTCGGGACTCCAACCCACAAACCGCAAGATCCTGACTTGAGCCTAAGCCCTACGCTCAACTGACTGAGCTACCCAGGCACCCCAAAATAAATAAATAAACTTTTAAAAAGCGCATTTATTGAATGTCCACTCTATGCCGGGTTCCAGGTGTGTTAAGAACAAAAAATGGAATGATATAGAGTTTTGCAAAGTCTTGTGTTCATATCTCAGAGTGAAAAATTCCCTAGAGGATGGGCCAGAAATCTGGTGCTTTCTTACTCTGTTTCTCTTACTGTTCATTAACAACCTTTTTTTTTGAAGAAAACCTATTCCCTCTTTTCAATTAATTAAACAACTGAGCAATTAGTAGGTACAAACATTTGTTCTTTATAAATAACATTATGAATATGATGTGGGTTTTTTAATTTTTATTTTATGGAAGGGATAATATCTGAAAGATAATGGCAATGGAAACCAGAATATGGTTCACACCACAGAAGTGCCACTGCCTTGCTGTTTCTGAGGCAGCATGAGCCAGATAGATACACATGGATTTGAATCCAAGTTCCTATACTTGTACACTACATGGCCTTGTTTTTCTGAACCAGCTTGGTACTTAAATAAAAAGGACAAAAATAATAATTAAGGTGTTAAGATTACAAATAATCCTAAAATTTGTATGGAATCACAAAAGAACCCAAATAGCCAAAGAAATCTTGAAAAAGAAGAACAAAATAGATCACAGTCCCAGATTTCAGGAGATACTACAAAGTTATAGCAACCAAAATAGTGTGGTACTGACACAAATATAGATTCATAGATCCATGGAACAGAATAGAGAGATATAAGCCCATGATTATACAGTCAGTTAATCTTCCACAAAAGAGACAAGAATATGCAATGGGAAAAAGGTCCCTTCAGCAAATGGTTTTGGAAAAACTGGACAGCTACATGCAAAAGAATGAAACTAGACTGCTTGATTAAAAATCCTAGAAGAGAGAACAGGCAATAATTTCCCTGACATTAGCCACAATATTTTTCTAGATATGTCTCCTAAGGCAAGGGAAACAAAAGCAAAGATAAACTATTGGAACTATATCAAAATAAAAAGCTTCTGCACAATGAAGGAAACAATCAACAAAACTAAAAGAGAATCTACAGAATGGGAGAAGATATTGGCAAATGACATATTTGGGAAAGGGTTAATATCCAAAATATACATAGAACTTATAAAACTCAACACTGAAAAATAATCCAATTAAAAGTCGGGCAGAAGATAGACATTTCTTTAAAGAAGACATACAGATGGCCAAAAGATACATGAAAAGGTGCTCAACATCACTAATCATCAGGGAAATGCCAATCAAAACTACAATGAAATACCACCTCACACTTCTCAGAATGGCTGAAAATAAAAAAGACAGGAAACAAATGTTAAGGATGTGAAAGAAAAGAACTGTCATGTACTGTTGGTGGTAATGCAAACTGATGCACAGTCACTATGGAAAACAGAATTGAGGTCCCTCACAAAAATAATTAAAAATAGAATTACTATATGGTCCAGTAGTTCCACTACTGGGTATATTTATCCAGAGGAAACAAAAACACTAATCTGAAAAGATGCACGTATTCCCATGTTTCTTGCAGAATTATGTACAAGAGTCAAGATATGAAAGCAACTCAAGTGTCCATCAATACACAAATGGATAAAGAAGATGTGGCTTATATATATAATAGAATATTACTTGGCCATAAAAAATAATGAAATCTTGACGTTTGCAACAAGATGGTTGGATCTACAGAGGATTATGCTAATGAAATATGTCAGAGAAAGACAAATTCCATCTGATTTCCCTCCGATGTAGAATTTTAGAAACAAAATAGAAAAAAAGACAAACCAAAAAAACAGACTCTTAACTATAGAGGCAGTTTGGCTGAAAAAAAAGGGGATTAAGAGTACATTTATTTTGACAATCACTAAGTAATGTATAGAATTGTTGAATCACTATATTGTACATCTGAAATTAATATAACCCTCCATGTTAACTACACTGGAATTAATACTTCATGGGGTGTCTGGGTGGCTCAGTCAATTAAGCATCCAACTCTTGATTTCTGCTCAGGTCATGATCTCATTGTTTGTGGCATTGGGCCTCACATCAGACTGCACTGACAGGATAGAGGCTTCTTGGGATTCTCTTTCTTCCTCTCTCTCTCTGCCCCTCCCCCAACTTGCACATGCATGCTCTCTCTCTCTCTCTCTCTCTCTCTTGCTCTCTCTTTCAGAATAAACATACAAAAACCTTTAAAAATAAATAAATGAAATATGTGCATGATGGAATATTAACTACTAATATTTAGGATTCACAATCTGCCCATATCCCCTGCTCTCTGGGGATAAAAAGACAAAAATAAGAAATGCACAGCCATGAAAGGAAAACAGCAGACCCAGTGGAAAAAAGATTACCAGGATTCAGCATGTGGAGGGGATATATAACTGGGAAAAAGAGTAGGGGACACTAAGAGGACGGCATGGCTAAGAGTAAATAAACAGGATGCTGGGAAGATACATGTGGATGAGAAAGAGGACTCTCTTAGGGGAAGAAATTGAGAGTTTCTTGGAGTTTGAGGTTCCAGAGGATAATACAGTACAAGAGATTTTAACAAGAATTTCTATATACCCTGTAAATGTTTGAGAGAGCTCTGAGGAGAGAGTTTGAGGAGTCTTCTTTGGATTGTTTCTCTTTAAATTCAGAACCATAAAGAGAATAGTCAATGATTGTCCAGGGGATTGTCACTCTTGAATTTGAAACTAAGGTGAGACTCTATCTATAACTGATATGAAAATCACTGCCACAAATATGAGTCAATATGGTTTTTCACTAGGAGGAAGGAGATAAAAGCAATAAAGGGACCCGGTGGAAATAGCAACGATTCTTGGGGGTACTATCCAACCAAGACCCAAACTGAAAGTACAGTTACATGCCAAAATTGAAATTATATTTTATTTTTGAGAGAGAGACACAGGGCATGAGCGGGGGAGGGGCCAGAGAGAGGGGGATACAGAACCCAAAGCATACTCCAGGCTCTGAGTGGGCAGCACAGAGCCTGACACAGGGTTTGAACTCGCGAACTGCAAGATCATGACCTGAGCTCAAGTTGGACATTTAAATGACTGAGCCACCTAGGCGCCCCCAAAATTGAAACTATTATCTGAGACAAGTGCAAGATTTCAGATAGAGGTTTTATGACATTAAATTAAGGAAGTCTACAAAGACAGTCCTTCCCAAATTATTACTTGGGAATTTCCATTTTAACACAACATTTAATAGACTCATCTGCTTATGAAGTCCTTTATATATGGGGACATAGTGTAGTGATGGATAGGGGGACCAGCTCAATGGTGTATCTTTTATCAGCCAGAGTACTTGATCCTGGTAGTATTGATGTTCTAGAACTGGCAGTGCTCAGCCATTGTGATCAACTATCTATTTTCTCCCCAGAATTGGAGACACACTTAGACATAAAAGAGACTTAGAGCAATGGTTAGCCAGAGACACTGTAGGAATGGTGAGGTCCGAGGTGAGGCACTCAGGTCATTTGCCTTTGGAATCTATTAGGGAACAGGAACTGAGAGGCATGTGTCAATTCATAACTGTGCATCAGTGAGCAGTGAGCTTCTGACTTCACGTCTTGAGTAGAAAAACCTATTTTATGGCATTTACCCGGAACTCTGGAATGGGACTTGCAAGTTTAGAAGCATGGCTGAACTCTTATTTGGCAAAGGGCATAAAGATTTAGAAATTAATAAACAAGAGCAGATACCTCTCTGAGGAATCACCTAAATATTCTTTGATCATTTCATCAAAGCTAGAAAGAATAGGAGACAAAACTTGCAGCCAGAAGGAAGACATGTGAAGACCTTCAGGCCTGAGAAGCCTGGATAAAGATGTGAAAGTAGCTTCACATCTTGAAGACTGACTGCCCAGGCACTGTCTCAATGGCTCTCCCTATCCAGGTGAGGGGACCAGGCTGGGGCCCAGATGGGAGACCACAGCCCCTACCAAGTTTCTTATGTGCCAGAGGGGGATACAGGCAAGACCACTGTGATTATTTAGCTGCTTCCCACAACTTTCTCAGATCCTGCCAATCAGTATGTGGCATGAATCCCAAAAGATAGAGTCTTGAACTTGCCCTTTCCTGGTTTAATCTGATTAAAAGAGGTATCTGATATTTTTCTATCATCATTTGTTCTCCATTCGGAAGATGAAGGCATGTCCTTTAGAAATGTTCAGTTTCCCAATTTTACTGTTTTCTAGAAAAAAAGTTATAACAAACTCCCCTAGGCTTCATCCGGTTGCACCTTCCAGAAGCACCTGAGGTATCTGAAGCAGCTTCAGGTATCTGCAGGCCCTACTACCAGGGATATTTAGCAGGTTTGCTTTTCCCCTCAGAATCACTGATCTTCAAGTCCCAGTTAGGCACAGATTTCAATACTGTTTATATAATAAGTATTTCCAAGAAGGAAAAAAAGTGTCTGGGGAGAATTATTCGAGGTGATGGCATCTGAACCAGCCCCCCAGATAGAAAACACTGGTGAATGTGTGTTTCAAATATACACTAGGACAAGGACAGTCCTTTCTCAATTGTTCACTGTCTGCCATATATATAGCCAGAGCCTGCCAAACATCTGTTTCAAAGTGAGGGAGGGAATTAAAAAAAATGAACATGAGACACTTGCCAAATAATATATAAATATATATAGATTGTGTTTGTATTTTCACTTTTTAGAAATTGAAATTTGTGACTGTGATTCAGATAACAAAAAAGACTGTGAGTCTCATGCTGAATCACTTCTTCCTTTTCCATTACTCTCTGCAAAAGAAATGAACATATTCTTGAATTTGAACACATACTATGTGTCAGAAACTGTTTTAAAGGCTTTATCTATTAACTCAGAATTTATGTCTCTAGAGAATAATAAATAACTCCCTGATATGGTATTCATGGAACAGTTTACTGCAACTTTGGATAGAGGTAGTTACATTTTATGTCAGAATTTCCCTCACATGAAGCAACAGGTAGAAAACAATAGAGAGATACCTGTTATCTAAATGAAAAATCATTAATAACTTAGTTGCAAGTTGTGATATTTTTTTCTGTTAACAGGATAAATACATTGAAGTCACTATTCATTCATCCTGGACTAAGTAACCAAATATGGCTCAGTCATGAAAAAACTTCTCCTTGCAGAACATAATTAGCCCATTTCAGAGCAGACTTAAGGATCCCCCAGTAGGAATAAGATCATGAGGAAGATGTTATTAACAAACAAGTGTGTGTTGTTTTCCATACTCCTTGGATCAGTTTGTAATAATAATATTCATAAGACACTAATGTGTTTTCAAATCTTAATGGAAAGAGTTAAGCCCACTATTGTTTACTCCTCCTAGATTATAATTGAAGCAGCTGCAGGAGAACTTAATACTATTCATTTTCTTAAAGTATATAATTTCTACTAATTGTTAGATTACCATGTTTGTAGACTATAGCATCATAATGCCAATGGGTTTTATGCAATATTTCAATGCAAATTGCAATAAAAAGGCATGGTTATCACATTTAAAATGCAAACACTAAGAAAGTAAATTAAGATAGCTAGGTTTTGTTTGGCTAAGCAAAAGGGTTAGCTTGATCAATAGTTAAAATTTATTAGTTTGCCTCGTTACAAAGTTATACAGGATTTTTATACAAAATTTGGCAATACAGCTCATTAATGAGAAGCAAAAGAAAAATCACCTATGGTCTTAGCTTGAAGATAACCATTGTCATGTTTTTTAATTTCCTCACAGTATTTTGAAAATAAATCTACATATACACATACATAATTTACTTTCACAAAGTGGGGGACATATTATACATTCTTATATTTAATCACTTACCTATATAGTGTGGCTATCATCTCCTATCATATCATCATATTTTATGATACATAATTATAGGTTTATCATAGGTTACTAACAAATTCCTTATTGTTGGACATATTTTGTTTTTTATCTTTCTAATGATAACCAAGGTCATGATGAAGGTTCTTGACACAATATCTAATAATATAGTTTCTTTGAATAAATTCCCATAAATTTGTTACCTCATAATATACACACAAATTCAAAGTCAAATTTCCTTTAAATAGAAATGATTTGGGGCATCTGGGTGGCTCAGTCAGTTAAGCAATCGACTTTGGCTTCGGTCATGATCTCATGATTTATGACTTCTGTGCTCACAGCTCAAGTCTGAAGCCTGTCTTCGGGTTCTGTGTCTCCCTCTCTCCCTATTCTTCCCCCACCCACACTCTGTCTCTCTCAAAAATAAACATTCAAAAAAATAAACAATAAATTCATTTAAACTCCAAACCACAATTTAAATGGTCAAAAGAGAGTAATAAATATATCACAGAAGACTGTATGAAAATATCTTATAGGCATTGAAAACATGCTTCAAATCACTAAAAATCCTAAAAATACACAATAAAGCAACCAAAGTTGCCACTTTACACACTTTAGACTTTTTAAAAATTAAGACTGGGGTACCTGGGTGGTTCAGTCGAGTTTCTGACTTTGGCTCAGGTCATGATCTTGTTTGTGGTCCACAGGTTCAAGCCCCGTGTCAGGCTCTGAGCCATCAGCACAGATGCTTCAGATTCTGTGTCTCCCTCTCTCTCTGTCTCTCCCCTGCTCATGCTCTGTCTCTCTCTCTCTCTCTCTCTGTCAAAAATAAATAAACATTTAAAAATGCTTCTTCCTACTTTATAAAAAATAATTAAGACAAATATTTAGAGAGATAAAAATTTAGAGAAAGAAAATTTTTTTAAGTCTGATATCATGTGTTGGAGGGGAAAACTGTTTTATTCACTTCTCATGAAACTGTAAGTCAGTCAATACACCCATTTTGGAGGGCACTTAGATATATACTAAATGGAAAATATACATATTCTAGAACTCAGTAATTTTACTTCTGAGAACTTAGGCTAGAAAAATACTCGCACAGGAGCCAGGGACCAGCCAGCTTCTGGCACATGCCCACCTTTACTGCTGGGCAGGCAGAATATCAGGACCACATGGGATGGGTGAACAGCACTTCTCCAGTGGAAGGGATCAGGCATGCTGTCAACATGTGTCCACTCTAATAAATCATTATGCTCTTTTGAATTCTAAAATCAACTGAATGACCCAATTTGTGTCAATTAACATAAAATCACAAGTTCTTCAGAAAGCTATAATTTGTTAATGTTGAGTTGACACATCCAGCTGCCAAAGAGTCACAAAGCATAGTCAGGGGCCTTTGAACAATTTGAAGTAGAAATACATCTTTGGCACTTTCTAACTCCACTTCTAGCTCCCTTTCTCCCCTTAGCAAACTTCTCTTCCAGAGGAAAGTATTCATCAGATAAAATCCTGAGTTACATTCTTCCTGAGTTAATGAACATTTATTAAGGAAGGAATTCATTGAAAACAAAGGTGTTATGTTAGCACACTGGTTCTCAACTTTGCACATTAGAATCACCTGAGAAACTTGTAAAAATACTGACACTTGTCCCCACCCTCCCCAGACCAATTCAAACTGAACCTCTGCTGGTGGCATCTGAGCATTTGTACTTTTTAATAAGCTCCCCAGCTCTTTGCCCATAAACTGCTGTCTCGATGTCCACCTGAAGAACATTTTCTGTTTAGAAGGGAACCAGGAGTGATATTATAGGTGCTGTTTTGGAGCAAATAGTTCTCTCCAATGTCTACCTTCAGCCACACCACCTAGGGATCTTTTCTCACTGGGATGGCTTTCCCTAGTCATTAGGGTCGTATTGTTTCATGGCATGCATAGAAAGCTGAGCAGCAAGGGCATTTTTCTTGGTCCCCAGATGCAAGCAATTATAAGTTACCTCACAGATTAGGTGAGGAAAAATCACACCACCATATCAAATACAGACATCCATTATAAGACACTTCAGAAAATTTAAAACACTTTAAAATTATGTTTTAGAATTGAAAATAGAAGAATTTTTATTTTTGAAGTTTATTTATTTATTTTGAGGGAGAGAGAGAGAGAGAGAGAGAGAGAGAGCGAGCACAAGTCGGGGAGGAGCAGAGAGACTGGGGGGAGAGAGAGAATCCCAAGCAGGCTCCACACCATCAGCCAGAGCCTAACATGGGGCTCGAAATTATGAGCCATGAGATCATGACCTGAGCTGAAATTGAGTCAGACACTTAACCGACTGATCCACCCAGGCACACCTAGAATATAATAATTTTTAAATTATTACTATTAAGGTGTTGCGTTGAGAGTAGAATGCAGGTGATTGACAGAAAGTAGTTTTATAACTTGCTCTTGGGAAAGAAAAAAAGAAAAGAAAGACAGATATGAATGCTTTGAGTATGCATTCCTTAGGTATGGCTGAGAGTGCCAAGACACATGGCCTTCACATGGAGAAGGTGGAGAAGAATTATGTTAAGTCTTTTTGACTTCCTTTATATGGGAAGATCCTCCCATATAGCTATATGTGGTGGGGGGCTCCTGCAACAAAGGTAGATAATACAGCTTTCTAGGCTGGCTGCTGATATAGTTACTCATATCATCTGGTTCTACTGGGGACTGATTTTTTTTCATGTATCTTTTTCATTTCATATAAATTGTTCCTGGACCTACCTAACTTTACAACATAGTGGCTTTAATAGAACCCAGCTTGTGATATGCAGTTCCAAGTTCATGGCCACTTGAAATCCCATTGCCAAATATTCCATCTCTATCAGGGCCCTGTAGTATACCAAGAGCTATTTTTCAACAAGCTTATAACACTCAATTGCAGATGACATGGCCTTACTTCAGAAAATCAAGGATTTGCACTGTAATTCTCCTATTGTGGCTTTTCATAAATTCCTACTTGGAACATTTTCCATCACTAACACCTACGAAAGAAATGAAGGCAGAAGCAGAGATGAGAGAAGGGAGCATTTCAGGTAATGATGCCCCAATGGGCAGCTCTCGAGCAAAGATTGCCCATTAATAGAGCCCCCCATTGGGCTGAAATGACCAGGTCCTTAGTAGTCTCCCCAGACTCAGACTCTGGAAACATCCCTAGAAGAATGTAGCCTCACTTTAAAAGGTGAAGGGTACTCAGAAATCTCTCAGAGGTGGTGGCTGTGAACCAATTGCTTTTTCAGCAATGGACCAGCGGGCTCTTTGTTGAAGGGAGGTCCAGGTGACACTCCTCCATGGCTGCCACATGTATGCTTTAAATTTTATAGGTAAGCGGTGTTGTGCTGTAGTCTCATTCTGGCTTTTGGATCTAGTATTGTTTTCATGGCTTATTCAGAGCTAACATTATATACTCACTTTATATTTTATTGATCAACTTCCCTATTGATTGATTCCCTAGATTGCTTCCAGTTCCTACTACCACCAGCAATGAGGTAATGAATACCTTTGTACATGTCTCCTTGTGCGAGAATTCTCGATGGTACATACCTGGAAGTATTAGGTCATGAACTATCCATATAATCAATTTCACTAAATACTGAATATGGTTATTCAGCCAGTATCTTTAAGTATATATTATGCATTTATATAGACTGATTATTAAAATTAGTGTGGATTATTTTTTAATTTCTAATGGCTTTTTGTACTTAAAAACACATAAGGAAGGATTACTTCTCATACAGTGAGCCAACCCCTCCTCTCAAATCATTTTGAACCTATTTGGCCTAGGTTAGGTCATATGCCAATTCCTAAACCAATGATTGTGACCAAGGGGATGAAAATCTTGACTAGCTTAGCCAAGGTCACATTCTGGAGTTGAGAGTGGTAAGTTCTCCCTCAGAAAATCACACTGTACTTACAGAAGAAAGATAAAGGCATGCTGGGTGTTGAAATAACAGATGTCCATTTTTCTAAAAAAAAATAGATTTCCAACAGACACATGAAAAGATACTGAACATCATCGTCAGGGAAATACAAGTCAAAACTCTGATGAGGCAACCCCTCATTCTTGTCAGAATGGCTAAAATCAACAACACAAGAAATAGCAGGTATTGGAAAGGATGTGGAGATAAAAGAAACCTTCTGCACTGTTGGAGGCAAACTGGTGCAGCCACTCTGGGAAACGTAATGGAGTTTCTTTAAAAAGTTAAAAATAAAACTACCTTATCATCTGACAATTGCACTACTAGGTATCTACCAATGAATACAAAAATATGAATTCAAAGGGACACATGCACCTCAAAGTTTATCAACAATAGCCAAATAATGGAAACAACCCAAATGTTCATTGACTGATGAGTAAATAAAGAATATGAGAGAGAGAGCTTCTCTGATATATATTAATTATATGTGCATTTGTGCTATTATGTATATACTAGAATATTACTCATACATAAAAAAGAATGAAATCTTGCCATTAGCAATGATGTGGATGTGGACACAGAATACAAAGCAGACTCCAGGTTCTGAGCTAGCTGTCAGCACAGAGCCCGACGCAGGGCTCAAACCCACGAATGTGAGATCATGACCTGGGCCGAAGTCAGATGCTTAACCGACTGAGCCACCCAGGCGCCCCCAAAGTTGGAGCTTTAAATTTAGTCTATTTTTCATTGGATCACACTGTCTTAATTTATGCAATTACCATAGATAAAATATAGATAGATAAAATTGGTAGAGAGTATAGATTTTTAAAAAAATGTTTTCTTGCTCAGATTGGTAGAATTACCTTAGTTGTCCAAATAATTATCATAATCCCTCACTCCACTTTGCCTCTGCAGACAGCACAATCAGTGAAGATTACATATTTGCCCTCAGTTTTCTGTGTCTGAAATGACAAAAGGTTTATGATTATGTAGTTCTACATTTTTACCAGTTAGTAGAACAGAGAATAGAGACCAGGGAAAGCTAATCCTGTTTGTCTTTTAACAAACTCCATTTTCCTAATTGGACTACACTGATTTTTTTCTTTAAGGAAGACATGTCTAATGTTGGCCCAGGTCCCTCATTATGTTGGATGACTTCAGCCAAAGATCACTATTGCTCTCTTATGGTGTGTTCTTGGCAAGAGGACCCTCCAGATCCCAGCTCTGAAAGGACCCACTAAGACTCAAGGCCTCCGATATCTACTAGCTTTGCTCCGCTCTCTTTCTCACCTCTCTAATCATGTGTAATGCTTCACAGACAGCTGGAAGGAGGGGGCACATGCTGTGTGCCATGTGGGAACCCTTCACTTTCTCACCATCTACATCTGAGGGCAGATGCTGAACATCCTCTAAGTTACCTTCCAAGACACTTTATTATATGGGATATCTATTAAACCACATTGAACCACAGAACAGGTCAGAGAAAAATTTTTTTCAGGATCCTAAAACATTCTTCTCTGTTGCTATGGGCATCCCAGTAAAAGTTAGCTGTCTTCATAATAGCACCCAAACCTCTTTCCTCAGTGTGACCATGTAAGGGGGTGAGTCTCCTGGCATTGGCACTGGGTTTTATGTGCATAGCTGGTGAAAATCCAAGAAGCTACTATTAAAGGCAGAGAATCAAATTACTTATTGTTCAGGAAAGATCACTTAAAAGACTCTTCTTTTTATTGTGAAATATCAAACATGCCATTTATATATATGTATCTGATTCAGAGGTGGAACCTCTAGGGAGTACTTAGCTCATGAGGGTGAAGACTTTATGAATGACGTTAGTGCCTTCGTAAGAAGAGACATGAGAGAGATAATTTCTCTCTCTGCCATGTGAGGATATATTAGTAGGCTCCCATATTCAAACCAGGAAGAAGATTCTCAGCAGGAATGAAAATGGCTAATACCCTTATAGCAGAATTCCAGCCTCCAGAAGTTTGAGAAATAATATCTGTTGTTTAAGCCACCTAGTCTATGGTATTTTTGTTATAGCAGCCTGAGCAGACTAAGATATATATTTCTTAAGAATAAAAATGAAATAAAATAAAATAATAAAATGCCCATGTGCCACCAGACAACTTTAAAATATAGCATATATCTACTATCTTTGGAGCCCCATGTATGCTCTCCCCTCTGATATCCTCCTTCCTCTACTACTTTTGCCAGCCCAAAAGTAACCAAAATCCAATATTATCAGTCATTCTCTTGCTCTTCTGTGCAGTTTTACCACATATGCATCTACCCCAACACAGTATATTGTCTGATTTTTCCTGATTGTGCACTTTGTATAAAGGAACAACACAGTATACTTTATGACTTTCTTTTTCACTCAGCATTTTGAGTGGCCATTCATTTCGTTCTGATGTTTAGTAGCTCATTTTTGAATATTACAGGATTTATTTATCCATTTTACTGTTGATGGAAATTTCATGCTTTTAAACAGTGCGGTTTGGAATTCTTGTTATGTGGCTCCTGGCATGCATATGAAAGGGTTTCTCCTGGGAGTATACTGTAAAAGTCATAACACTGGTCACATATATTCTGCTGGTGTTTCCCATCAAGGCTCATGTTATGATTACACTCCGCTGCCCACATAATTTCAGTGTGGCCATGTTGGACTAATGAAATGTGGGCTGAAGTGATGTGTGACATTTTGGGCAGAAGCTTTAAGAAGTAATACATGCAATGTTCTCTTCCCTTTTTTAAGGTATCTGGAAGTATTCCACACAGCATCTGCTCAGTCTGCATGGATCCCCAAGTAAAGGTGACAATAACATGGAGTCAGGTCTCTATTCAGTCCACAGTGACCATGTATCATAAGTGAAACATAAAACTTTGTTATTTTAAGTCACATGGGTTTGTTACTCAAAGCCTTAGCTGGCTTATCATGACTGAAATAGACATTGGTAGTAGGAATAGATTTGTTCGTTATGCATCTATTCAACTTCAATAAATTATGCCAAACTGTTTTCCAAAGAGATAGAACCAATTTTTATACACCTTATCAAAAATGTGTAAGAGTTCTGGTTATTCCACAGCCTTCCCAAAACTTGGTATTTTCAGACTATAATTTGATCTAATGATTCTTAGGGAATGGTGTCTCATTGTTTGGATTTCTATTTTCCTGATAACTGGTGATAAATTTTTGTATGTTTATTAGGTACCCAGCTTTCTTTTTTTTGTCAAATGCCTGTTTATAATTTAGGGCTGTGAATGAATCTCTAGATTCATTTTCTGTATTTCTGTAGTGTTTATCTTTTTCTTATTGATTCATGTAAATTATTTTGGGGGGAAGGAGGAAAGGAGTGGAGGAGAGGCAGAGAGAGAGAGGGAGAGAGAATATTAAGCAGGTTCTATGCTCAGCACAGAGACCTACATAGGACTTGACCTCAATGACCTTGAGATCATCACCTGAGCCAAAATCAGGAGTTGGACACTTAACTGACTGAGCTACCCAGGTGCCCCTTCATGTAAATTCTTTAAATCTACTCTCTATGCCTCCCTATCCCTTCTTCCTGTCTTATTTTTCTTCATAGCATTTATCATCATCTTACATATTATTACTTAATTTGTTTATTTTTAAAATTATTTTTCTTTCTCAAGGTAGGACGTAGGCTCCATGACGTCAGAAACCTCCTGTATGTTTTAAACTGGTGACTTCCCAGTTCCTAGAGAAGTATCCAGCACATAGCAGGCATCAGGTAAATCCCTGAATGAATGAAAAAACAGCCACAGGAACTGACAACAGTTTCTGCACATTCAGTTTCTCTTTTTGTATGTTTATTTATTACTGAGACAGAAACAGAGCATGAGTGGGGGAGGGGCAGAGAGAGAGGGAGACACAGAATCCGAAGCAGGCTCCAGGCTCTCAGCTGCCAGCACAGAGCCCAACATGGGTTCGAACCCATGAACCAGGAGATCATGACCTGAACTGAGGTTGGCCGCTTAGCAGACTGAGCCACCCAGGCACCCCAGAACATCAGTTTCTTGACCATAGCCAGCTTCCCCATATAGGCAGATTTTGTCCTCATGCCTGTGAACCCTTGAGCTTATGGAGAACTGGCTTCATGGGGACAAGACTTCAAGTCTCAGGTTGAGTCCAAAAGTTCTAGTACCAGGAGCACCGATGTCTGACAGCAGGAGAATATGGATGTCTCATCTGAAGCAGAAGTAAATTCACCTTTCCGCCACTGTTTTTGTTCATTTTAGGCCTTCAGTGGCTTGGATGATCCCCACCACGATGGTAAGAGTGATCTTCTTTACTCAGTCTGATTCAAATGCTAATTTCTTCTGAAGTCACCCTCACAGGCAACTCCAGAAATGATGTTTATCAGCTCTCTGTGCTTCCAGTAGCCCACTCAAATAACACATAAATTAACCAGGATCCAGATTAACCTGGATTTTTCATATGTTGGTCTTTCATATATGGATATTGTGGTATGTTCCTTCTATCTCTACTTTCCTGAGGGTTTTTTTTAATCAAGAAGAGATGCTGTATTTTATCAAATGTTATTTCTGCATTTATTGAGAGGATCATGTGGTTCTTATCCTTTCTTTTACTAATGTGATGTATCATATTGATTGATTTATAGATATTGGACTACCCTTGCAGACCAGGAATAAATCCCACTTGATCATGGTGAATAATTGTTCTAAAGTGTGGTTGGATTTGATTTGCTAGTATCTTGTTGAGAATTTTTACATCCATGTTCATCAGGGAAATTGGTCTGTAAGTCCCCTTTTTAGTGGGGTCTTTGTTTGGTTTTGGAATCAGGGTAATGGTGGCCTCATAGAATGGTGTGTGGGAATTTTCCTTCCATTTCTATGTCCCATTTTTGGAACAGCTTCAAAAAAATAGGTATCAACTCTTCTTTAAATATTTGATAGAATTTCCCCAGAAAGCTATCCAACTCTGGATTCCTGTTTGTTGAGAGATTTTTGATTACTGATTCAATTGCTTTTCTAGTTATGGGTCTGTTCAAACTTTCTATTTCCTCCTGTTTTAATTTTGGTAGTTCACATGTTTCTAGGAATTTATCCATTTCTTCCAGATTGCCCAGTTTGTTGGCATATAATTGCTCATAATATTCTTTTTATTGTTTGTATTTCTGCAATGCTGATTGTGATCTCTGCTCTTTTGTTTGTGATTTTAATTATTTGGGTCCTTTCTTTTGTCTTTTTGATGAATCTGGCTAGGGGTTTATCAATTTTGTTAATTCTTTCTAAGAATCAGCTCTGAGTTTCATTGCCTAGAGGGAAGCCATATGGCCTCTACCAAATGTACTCCAAGCAGGCAAACTGCTTCTCCCTGTGTGGCACGGGAACCCCTCAGGCTGCGCTGCCTCCTCTTACTTCCTTATAGGAGCACCACCAGGCACTGAGCTCTAAACTTCAGACTTTGTGCACCACTGTTTATAGAGACCTGGAGGGGAGGGTGCAGGGGGTGGTAGTAGAACCCTCTCCTTTCTCCCTGGATATGGTTTTGAGGACAAATTTCTTTTCCAGTACCCTGAGAGTGTTTTCACTCTTTTTCTCTCTCTTCTTCCTCCAGCTATTTTCAGGGGGAGTGCTTCACTTGTGCAATCCCAATGCTCTGCACTCTCTTCCCCTTTCTCTTTCTCTCTCTGTCCTCTCCCCACAAAAATGCCTCCCTACCCTCTATGGCTCTGTGACTTTCTCTCCCCACTTCACCTTTCTGCACTGTGTACTTGCCAAGCTTCTAGATCAAATTATGCAGATTGTTGCATTATTCCTCAGATCAATTTCCTAGGTATTCATAATGGCTTGATGCTGATCTAGCTGTGTTTCAGAGATGAGACAAGCTCAGGGTCCCTACACTACTCCACCAATCTTTATCATTCCTAATGCTGGGAACAGAAGGGTCTTCTCATCCCTCAGTTACCACTGGAGTCTATAAAGGGATTCAAACCAACAAAGCACCTTAGTGACTCCAAGAGATTCCTCTTGTAGATGGCCCTCATCTCTTCTGTCCTAAACCCAACCTTAGTTTCTTGGCGTACTTGGTGAAGGTCCATGATGGGTGGATGAAGGCTGCTCTGTGGCCATAGCTTCTAATCCATCACACCAACCCACACACAAGTTTGGCTGGTTTCTCCTTTACCTCCTGCTGCTGCCATGCTAGGGAAGAAAACAGCCAGGGGTTTCTTTTCTCCCAGGAAGGGCTAATAACTTGTAAAGTTTAGTTCAATTGGATTTCTTTGAGTCCTTAGATTAATGAAGGGGTTTCTTCTTTGTTTTTTTGCCACCATAATTATATACTTTATATTAGTTGTCTTCATTGTTATGGTGGGAGCTCCCATCTCCAGTGACTTTCTAAGTGGAAACAGAAGATCTGTGATAGTATATGGACAAACAAAAGCTTAAAATACCCCAAGAAAATGAATATGAATATTTTTTAAGTGAGAAAAATCAAGCACCATGCTTTTCTAGGCACTTAGAAAGTCCAAGAATAAAAGATGAGAATCTAGGACACCTGAGTGGCTCAGTTGGTTGAGTGTCTAACTATTGATTTGGGCTCAGGTCATGATCCCAGGGTCATGGGATTGAGTCCTGCTGAATGTGGAGTCTACTTAAGAGTTTTCTCTCTCTCTTCCTCTGCCCCTCTCCCCTGCTCACATGCTCTCTCTCTAAATAAAAATAAATCAATAAATATGAGAATCAACAGCTTTTCAGGTCTCAGCTATTATATTTGCTCTCTGAAGAGCTCTAACTAACTTGAGATAATAATATATTCATTAAATTTCATTCTTAATTATAAAAATGAAAATATTGCTTTAAAATAGAGTGAAATTTTAATTCTTCAGAAATAGATATAATATAAATAACTGGTGTGATTTTATTCAATTTATAAAGCCTGAAAGTTCCTATATCCTGCCACACATAACAGTTACTTAAAACCTGTTTTGATTACAGAAAGAGAAGTAATATTTTTCGATGATATTTTTATAATTGCTCTAGAGTAGTTTTGTTATTTTTTTCAATAGAGTCCAGGTTATTTTGAGCTCTTGTATATTTTCTCCTGTCAATTATTTCTACATATGTAATAAGAGCAAGGGCAAATTAAAACCTCTAAATTTCATTGCCTACTTTTGGTCTGTAATACTCATATTCCAACAAAAATCAAATGGAAACTTGTATGTGTATAATATAATATATGTGTAATCTATAACAATGCAGTGAATAATATAAATTAAGGTAGAATCACAGGAGAGCTCTTATAAAACATCTGGTCCAAAAATATTAATTTACAGAAGGAACTATGACTCTAAGAAGATAAGAGGCATGTTTAAAATCACACAGCACACAGAAGCTCCTCACCACCTCCCCTGTCCTTAGAATTTGGATGATGCTTACCTTTCCCACTCCCAGAGCCTTCTCCAATGTTGTGGTGCTGAGAACATCTACACCATATATATATGACTGAACCCAGTTAAGCCCTTTAAAAAAATTTATTTTAAGATCTAATGGGCAGGTGCAGGGTTTCATTCATCTTGCTGCTGACCAAGACAAGCCTCATATGCAAGTTTCCTTGCTTATTAAAATGGGCCACCTATCAACCTAAAGTAGACTTCATCTTTCATCAGTCTCTCCCTGCCCATCTGAGTACAGGAGCTAGTTTCAGATTAAAACACAGAAGCTTCAGAAAGGGTTATGAACCAACACAAGGCTTACCTCAAGGTCATAAAAATATTTTCCTAGCTTATTCTAGAACTTGATTTATTTTTAGCTTCCACTAAGAAACTAAAGGTCAATGATCCACTTCAAATTAATTTTTATGTATGGTTTGATAAAGGATTCAAAGTTTCTGTTTTTTCCCATGTTTCTAATTGCTCCAGCATTATTCATTGAAAAGAACTTCTTTTATCTTCATTGAATAAAAGGGGTACCTTTTAGTAAACCAAATTACCATATATGTGTGTGTCTGTTTCTGGCATTTCTGTATCATTGTTCTATTTTTCTGGCTTTGCACCAATGCCAAAATGTTTTAACTACTATAATACTACAGTTTTATAGTAAGTTAAAATCAGGTGGATGAAACCTCCAGGTTTGTTCTTTTTCAAGACTCTCTTTTGAATTCTCATATATAGTTTAGAATCATGCCTACCAATTTCCACCAAAAAAAAAAAAAGCTACTATGACTTTGATTAAGAACACATTGAGTTCACAGATCAATTTGAGGAGAATTGACAACTTAACCATTTGAGGCTTCCAATGCATTAACATGTAATATCTCTCCATCTATACTTCTTTATTTAGGTCTTCCTTAATTTCTTCATTGTTATTTTTAATAATGGAGAAGTTTTACACCTATTTCATTAGATTTATTACTATGTATTTGATGTTTTTCAGTATTGTTATAAATGCTTATTATTTTTATTTTCCAGCTGTTTGCTGCTACTACATTAAAAAAAACAATTGATTTTTATTTGTTGATCTTGTATTAAGTAATATTTCTAAGTTCACTTATTACTTATAATACTTTATAGATTCTTTTGGATTCTTTATGAAACATTATATAAGAATGAAAAGTTTTGTTTCTTTTTAATCTGTATGCCTTCTGTGTCTTTCTCGCATTATTGCCCTGGCTAGTTCTTTCAGTACCATGTTGAATAGAAGTGGTGATAATGAACATCTTTGTTTTGGTGTCTTCCTTAATTTCTTCTTAAAATCACACAGCACACAGAAGCTCCTTACCACCTTTATCAGGGTTAAAGATTTAGTATCTTACCACTGAGTGAGTGTGGTGGTAGCTAGCCCTCTAAAGCCCCCTCAGTGTAAGCCAGAACACTGAATTGAAGAGGGAATGAAAAAAATTCTTTCACAAGCACAGAGATGAAAAAAGGGACTGCATTCTGACCAAGGATCTAAAAAATTATAGCAATCACATATCTATTTTCATATAAAGTGTGGTTTGAGTTTATACTACCTACATGGTATATAGAAAGCCCTTCAACAAATAGAAGTTACCTTAAAAGTCAGTCCCTGGCATAATTAAATACAAAGCCTCTTTGGAGGAATGAACTCCTGGCACATGGAGTACAACACTCCTTTTTTTAAAACTTATTTAAATTGACATTGGTTAACCTACAGTGTAGTGTTGGTTTCAGGAGTGGAACCCATCCTTCATCACTTACATTTAATAACACCTAATGGTCATCTCAAAAAGCACCCTCCTTAATGCCTATCACCCATTTAGCCCATCCCTCCACTAAACACCCATCCTGCAATCCTCAGTTTGTTTTCTATATTTAAGAGTCTTCTATCGTTTGCCCTCCTCTTTTTGTCTTATTTTTCCTTCCCTTCCTCTATGCTCATCTGTAGTGCTTCTTAAATTTCACATATATGTAAAACCATATGATATTTGTCTTTCTTTTACTGACTCATTTCGCTTAGCATAATATATTCTAGTTCCTTCCACATTGTTGCAAATAGCAATATTTGTTCTTTTTGATCACCAAGTAGTATTCTATTGTGTGTGTGAGTATAAAACATCTTCTTCTGGGGCACTTGGGTGGCTCAGTGGGTTGAGTGTCCAATTTCAGCTCAGGTCATGATCTCAGGGTTCGTGGGTTCGAGTCCCGCATCAGGCTCTGTGCTGACAGCTAGCTCAGTCAGTTGAGCGTCAGACATTTGCTCATGTCACAATCTCGTGGTTCACAAGTTCAGGCCTTGCATTGGGCTCTGTGCTGACAGCTCAGAGCCTGGAGGCTGTCTTTGGATTCTGTGCCTCCCTCTCTCTGTGACCCTCCCCTGATCACCTTGTGTGTGTCTCTCTCTCTCAAAAATAAATAAAAACATTAAAAAAAATTTTAATAAATAAAACACCTTCTTATTTACCCATTCATTGGTTGATAGACATTTGGGCTCTTTTCATAATTTGGCAATTATTGATAGCACTGCTAGAAACATTGGGGTGCACATGCCCCTTCAAATCAGCATTTTTGTGCTCTTGATAAATACCTAGTAGTGTAATTGCCAGGTCGCAGGGTAGTTCTATTTTTAATTTTTTGATGAACCTCCATACTGTTTTCCAGAGTAGCTGTACCAGTTTGCATTCTCACCAACAATGCAAAAGGGTTCCCCTTTCTCTGCATCCTTGTCAATATTTATTGTTCCCTGAGTTGTTAATGTTAGCCATTCTGACAGGTGAGAGGTGGTATATCATTGTGGTTTTGATTTGTGTTTCCCTGATGATGAGTGATGTTGAGCATCTTTTCATGTGTCTGTTATCCATATAAATATCTTCTTTGGAGACGTGTCTATTCTTGTCTTTTGCTCATTTCTTCACTGGATTATCTGTTTTTGGGGGGTGGAGTATTGAGTTTGATAAGTTCCTTATCGATTTTGGATACTAACTCTTTGTCTGATATGTTATTTACAGATATCCTCTCCCATTCTGTAGGCTGCCTTTTAGTTTTGTTGATTGTTTCCTTCATTGTGCAGAAGCTTTTTATTTTGATGAAGTCTCAATAGTTCATTTTTGCTTTTGTTTCCCTTGCCTCTGGAGACATGTCTAGTAAGAAATTGCTGCCTGTTTTCTCCTCTGGTGTTTTGATGGTGTCCTGTCTTACATTTATGTCTTTCATCCATTTTGAATTTATTTTTGTGTATGGTGTAAGAAAGTGTCCAGTTTCATTCTTCTGCATGTTGCTGACTTGTTTTCTCAGCACCATTTGCTGAAGAGACAGTCTTTTTTTCCATTAGAAAGTATTTCCTGCTTTGCTAAATATTAGTTGGCTGTACATTTGTGGGTCCATTTCTGTGTTCCCCATTATATTCTTTATCTATGTGTCTGTGTTGGGGCATACAACATTTCTATAGATAAAGGCCTACTGATGATGAGCTAACAATTTGAAACAACAAAACATAGAAGTAGAAAATCAAACACGTTCATGAGATCTTATACTGAAAGAAACAAGGTCTTTAGATCTTCAAGAACTACAGATAATGCAATCTAATAGACACTAAAAAATATAAGCATGTTAAAAATAAAAATAAATCTACACAAAAATAAACTCAAAATATATGAAAGACCTAAATGTAAGATGGGAAGCCATCAAAATCCTCGAAGAGAGGGCAGGCTAAAACCTCTTTGACGTTGGCTGCAGCAACTTCTTACTCAACAACTCCAAGGAGTCAAGTGAAACAAAAGCAAAAATGAACTATTCAGGCCTCATTAAAATAAAAACCTTCTGCATAACAAGGAAACAATCAGCAAAACTAAAAGGCAGCCTAAAGAATGGGAGAAGATATTTGCAAATGACGTATCAGACAAAGGGTTAGTATCCAAAGTCTATAAAGAACTTATCAAACTCAATACCCCACCCCCCAAAAAACCAAATAATCCAGTGAAGAAATGAGCAAAAGACATGAATAGACACTTCTCCAGAGAAGATATCCAGATGGCTAATAGACACATGAAAAGATGCTCAACCTCACTTATCATCAAGAAAATACAAATCAAAACCACAATGAGATACCACCTTGTACTTGTCAGAATGGCTAACATTAACAATTCAGGCAATGACAGATGTTGGCAAGGATGCGGAGAAAGAATCTTTTTTGCACTGCTGGTGGGAACGCAAACTCGTGCAACCACTCCGGAAAACAGTATGGAAGTTCATAAAAAAAAAAAATTAAAAACAGAACTACCCTATGACCCAGCAATTGCACTACTAGGTATTATCCCAGGGATATATGTGTGCTGTTTCAAAGGGCATATGCACCCCAATGTTTATAACAGCACTCTCAACAATAGCCAAAGTATGGAAAGAGCCCAAATGTCCATCAATGAATGAATGGATAATGAAGATGTTACATATATATACAATGAAGTATTATTCAGCAATCAAAAAGAATGAAGTTTTGCCATTTGCTACTACATGGATAGTACTAGAGGGTATCATCCTAAGCGAAATTAGTCAGAGAAAAACAAATATCATATGACTTCACTCATATGAGGACTTTAAGGTACAAAACATATGAACATAAGGGAAATGAAATGAAAAGAATATAAAAACAGGGAGGGGGACAAAAATAAGAGATTCTTAAATATGGAGAACAGAGGGTTACTAAAGGGGTGGTGGGAGGCAACATGGGCTAAATGGGGAAGGGGCATTAAGGAAACTATTCCTAAAATCACTTTTACACTATATGCTAACTTGGATGTAAGTTTAAAAAATAAATTAAATAAAAAATTAAAATTATCTCTTCAATATGTGTAACAGGGATAGAAAAGGAGAGAAAATACTAAAGTTTTCATCTTAAAAGCAATGAGTCCATATATACTTTTTATCATTCCTGAAATTAATAGTTTGAGAATTTTCCCTTAAGCCTCACAGCTCCAGTTTTTCCTAGCATCCCATGTGGCCTTGCTACATAATCATGGACCTGTCCTCTTAAGAACTGCTGTCATCCAGAAAGGGAGCTGAAATTGTATCATCTGGGATACCAGATTTTCTTAGTAGTCCATTTGTAAAAAACCAATGAATGCATCTTAAATATTTTACTATATTCTATTTAGATGGCTATCTAGTCATATCCATATTATATTCATGTAATATAACATAATGTAATATATATGTATAATCATACAGAACATTAAAAAGCATTCACTAACATGGAAGTATTTCAACAACATGATGTTGTATATAAAAAGCAGATGGCATAGCAAAATATATAATACATCTTTCTGTGGATCCAGAAAGCCATATGGTGGTACTCACAGACAGAGGTCCATAGAATATTCACCAAAACATTGATAGTGATTCTTTCTGGGTTATAGTATTTCTAGAAACTTTTGTTTTCATTTTTAAACCTTTTTAATGTATCTGAACTTCTGTAGACAGAAAAAAATAAATAACTAAATAAAGGCCTAAGTTAAAATTTGTTTTTAACTATTATATTTGGAAATGAAGCTGGATTTAAAAAAAAAAAGAGTAATTGGTGTAAGAAATAAGAAGGGCTGCTTTAGCACTTGATGTTTAATGAAAAGATTTGAGCCATTGGTGGAAATTGGGAACAACAGTTCTAAAGCTTCAAAAACCCTCTAAAACTCCATGACTTAAGCTTCTACTTCCACTTAACTCTGGGAAAGAGAAGATGAAGAAAACACCAACATGCAGTATTGACAGAGGTATAGAGAAGAAAATAGGATGAGAGGGGCCACTGAGGTAACCCTGAGGGTTCAGATATGGTGAGGTCTCACCTCCAAGCTAACAGAGAGCACAGTTTTCTGCAACCAAGCTCCTGAGCAGTATATCCAGTAAGTGGTCACCCAGTCTTTGTTTGAATAGCATAAAGAATTTGCCATCCCATAGGTAGATCCATCTGATTTTCAGATGGCACATCTTGTTTAAATGATCATACTTTATGTAATATGATATCTGTTCCCTGTGCCTATGACTCTCTACCCCTAGAGCTGGAAGAAAGTCATATCACTCTTTACAGGGGACTTCTTCAGACATTTGGAAACATTCTTCCACCCCCCTTTCCTGGACGGAGTCTCATTCTCCAGGTTAAATATGTACACCCTGGTCCTAAATCCCCTACACATAATTCATTTTACCATTACTGTCCATTCACCATAGAGTGAGAGTTTCACCCCTCTTTCTGGACAGTTTGATTCCAATGCAAACTAAAATCACATTAGTTTCAGAGGGACAGTCTTTTCATGACTGATTATTTATACTTATTTTGTTAATTTAAAAAAATCTCTATAAGCAATAATACCTAGTCAGATCTCTCCCACAATTATAGAGACATTTGATGCTTTTAACTTAAATGCTGGCCTTTCATTTATACCTATTAAATTCTTGGTATCAGAACCAGAACATCATTCTTTTGAATACTGAGACTATATGTCTATGTTTCCCCTATTCCCTGCTTTTGTGACATCTTCAAATTTGTTACCATGTATCCTATCTTCAAACCCTTGATGCAATGTTGAATGAAGCAAAGCCATAAATTGATTTCTTTTTGTTAAATACATATTTGTTTATTTATTTTGAGAGAGAGAGACAGAGAGAGGGAAGGATAGAGAGAGAGAAGGAGACAGAGTATCCCAAGAGGGCAGTCAGAGTGGAACCCAATGTGGGGTTCAATCCCATAATTGTGAGATCATGAACTGAGCCAAAATCAAGCGTTGGATACTTAACTGACTGAGCCACCCAGGCACCCCTGTCAATGGGCTTCTAAACCATTAACCAATTCTTTCACATTCTTTCCCATCCTTTAACACATTAGGGATCTACATAGGTTAATCGCTAGTACTTTCCACTTGCATTTATAACTCAATCATCGCTTTACTTGGTGCTCTGCAGGTTGACCTGCATGGACAGGCTCCCTGGCCTCTAATCTTTGGGTGGTTTGGTCAATAAGAGACACCAGGTAAAATCCAGAGGTGAAGAGTGAATAATCCCTTTTGTAATCCCCTTTGCCAGGTTGCTATGGTTTGGCTCCTTTTCTTCATTAAGGGCACAGCTTCTGTCAGACCTCCATGTAGGAACTCTCTCTGCCCTCTGGTAACCTTCCCTTCTCCTCGCACACACAGGCACCAGGTGGTAACAATTCTCCATTATAGCTAATCCCTCTGTACTACACCATCTCCTGTGGGTTTCCCCAAAACATGCTCCAACTTTGTAATTGTCCCTTTATTAAAATCTCTTCAGTTAATCTGTTTGAATGTTTCATTCCTACTAGGATTTTGACTGATTGTTACCAATTTTAATACCATTCAAGCCAAAGTTCCTGATATTTTTAATATGTTAATCAAAATTACATGAAATAATTTTTTTTGGAAAAAAAACAAGCTAGATAAGATTTAAAACATCCTCTTTTTTTTTTTTTACCATTCTATTGACTTGGCTATAAAAGGAAATAAGATTAATCCTGTATCACTTTTGTGTTACTTATGCCAGACTCCGTCACCTCTTCCTACTCTTTAAGAATGAGACTTTTCCCCTAGAATTTTCCTCAAGACTGATAAGCAGCTCATCACTATATGCTCTAAGATATCGAGTTTCTTGCTCTTAAAAAGATCAAGTTTCTTGCCTAACAGTGGAAAAGCCTACATCTCCTGATTTTTAAGATTAAAATGAAGAATTTTCCCTGTAAGGACCAAGAAGAGTAAAAGATAATGACAAAGTTAGACATTTTTATAGGATTTTTGTCTTCTTTATCTACTTTTTATAATTATACTATATAGAAAACTAGTAAGATGCAAAAAATATTTAAAAAAATAAAAATCACCCACATTTTTACAACTCAAAGATAGTATGTATTTCCTTTATTTTTATTTGCATTTTGTATAACTGGAATCATTCTTTATAGAGAGTTTTTTACCTCACTATTTTTTAAAATCCATACTATATGTTAATAGTAATATGGAAAAGCCTTTGATAATCTTTAACTCAGGAAGCCTAGTTGTTGGGATCTCCATGCCACAACTCAGGCACGTCTTGGTGACAGCATACCTAAATAATGGTCTATAGAAGGAACTCTACTAGAGTACTATTCTTTAGAGTACCACTTTTCAAGCTTGAATGTGTGCGTGACACATCCGGATCCTGTTAAAGTACAGATTCTGATTCAGTAGGTCTGGGGTCGGGAGCTGAGACTACATTTCTAACATGCTATATGATGTCAATGGTGCAGGTATACAGATAACACTTTCAGGAGTAAGAATTCATATACACATTAAAGTTTGAGAAGCACATGTCTAGAGCATTGGTTCTCAACCTTGCCTTACATTTGAACCACCTTGTAAATCACTGAAGAAGAACAGCCAGAGATCTATGTGTTTTTAAAGCTTACCAGGCAATTCTGATGCACAGTGGAGGTTAACGGCTACTTCTCTAGACCTTAATGCATAGCATGATGTCAAATGTGGCAACTATACATAACTCACATAGCCTTTGTTTCTAATTTTGGTTAGAAAGAAACACAATAACAGCAACAGCCACAACAAAACAGAATACCTGACTATTGTGTAGGAAGGCTGAGGCCACAGCTGAGACATCACACATCAAGATTCTGATTTGGGGCACACAGGGATTTGAACTAAATTAGGCCACCTGAACCCAAAATTGGTTTGGAAATCTCATCTGCATGATTTACCCTGTATGATTTTCAAGGCTTCAGTTTAAGTTCTTCAGTAATCAACTTAGGCAAATTTTAGAGGTCATACACATCTCAAGAAGGATTGTGTGAGTATTTGGTCACAACAGAGATCCAGAGGTCATCAGTCAGAAAAATTTGTGCACACAATATTTGGAGGTATAGGAATTGAGAAAGTAATCACCAATTTTTCTCAGCATTAGCTCAATTACTTCAGAGCAGGACAGGTCAGTTTGCATCCAATTTTAGCTGGAAGACTGTAAACAATCAAAGGCTGGAAAGAGTCAGTGCTTACAGAGCCCTGACTTTAAAATACCATCAATGACTTCAATTATATCTTTTCTTCCACAATCTGGACAGGACAGTAAATTGGATGGGAATAGCTGCTGCGTTCATTTCATAGAACAACAGAAAATGCACCAAAGCTTGTGAAAGTGCATTTTTTTTTTACTGTGACAAGATGGCATAAGACCCATCAATTGGCAATTTGGTGACCTTGCCATAGACCTCTGGGTCTTCTTGTGCTGTCTCTTGTGCATGACCACCTCATACTATGGTGAGGCAGGAGAAGCCTGAGGAGGAGCTCTCTTTTGGGCATCTTTGTTCTATACATTCTTCTGTCTAGAGGATGGGGCCAATGGGTAGGTCTAGTTTCTTGTAAGCAGCTAAAATCCAAACATCATGACTCAGAAAAGATAGAGAATGACTAAGCTTCTAGAGATCTGGATCTAGACTTAGGTCTAGTGCCTGACTTGGGAATGTCAATATGTTTCAATGAACTTCAGGCTCCCCATCTGTAAAATGAGCTAATTAACACAAAATTGTCTCTAGCGCTATTTTTGGACCTAGCATGGTATGAGTTTTAATAATAACAGTAATAATAATAGCTAATATTTATTGGGTACTTACCATGTGCCCAAAACTATTCTAAATACTTTATGCGCATTGAGTCATTTGACTATTTGTTTTTAGTAAATACCATTTTATCCCAGTTTTATAAATGGAAGCGGGTGTAAGAGACAGGAGTCTAACTCAACCTCAGATCTATTTTTTAATATAATTCATTGTCAAGTTGGCTAACATACAGTGTATATAGTGTGCTCTTGGTTTTGGGGGTAGATTCCCATGATTTATCGCTTACATACAACACCCACTGCTCATCCCAAAAAGTGCCTTCCTCAATGCCCATCACCCAACCTCAGGTCTTGAGCTCTTAATCACTGCATTCAGTTATCACACACTGATATTTACATATTCTCTGAACATTTTATGGAAACATGAGAAACATTCCATTTATAATAACAGGGAATTTGCTAAACATAACTATTAAATAGCATCAACCAAATTGAGCAAAGTAAGAGGCAGAATTCAGCAATGTCATCAGTAAAGTTCCTTGATAAAATTGTTCATGTTTCCATACTGGCCTCTCTGTTCAGCTTTTCCACTCAAGTGTTTCCATTCCCACTGCTGTCTCACTTTACCAAGACTCTTCTTTGACTTTCTCTCTCATTGTTTTCCTTTTCAATCATCAGCTTTCTCTCTTCACTCCCTTCACTTTCCATTATGGATTTCGTGCTCTGTCATATGGACTATTGTCCTACCTACTCCTTTGCTCTATTTTCTTTGACTCGCCTAGAAAAAAACCTCAACCTTAGATGGATCCATGTGCCTAGCTCTCTGAGCCCACACTAGGCTACTGGAGAAAAATCACAGAGTCCCCCCAATTCATGTGAAAATGGACTCTACTTGAAAATCATAAGCTTCTACTTGATCAGAACTTTTAGTGCTACCAGAAAAATTTCTGCCCTTCCCTAATTATTCTCTGTCTCTTCCATTCATTGCAGGGGACTATTTATGGCCTTCACTTCTCACAACTCCAGTCCTCATACCTTAAAAAAATTGTTTAATGTTTATTTATTTATTTTGAGAGAGAGAAAGAGAGAGAGAGATCTGGGGAGGGGCAGAGAAAGAGGGAGAGAGAATCCCAAGCAGACTCCACCCTGTCAGCACAGAGCCTGACACAGGGTCGATCTCATGAACTGTAAGATTATGACCTGAGCGAAAATCAAGATTCAGATGCTTAAATGACTTAGACACCCCCAGACATCCCTCCAGTCCTGCTACCTTATGCCTTTGTTCACAGCTGGTGATTTCTTCTCATTCTCAGGGAAAATAGAATATCTCAGTAAACCTGCAAACTTATCTGCATCCACCCTCTTTCCTTCCTTCCCGTTCAGGAAAAATGAATCTCTTCCCCTATCTAAAATCAATCCTCTGCTGTGCCTGAGTTTTGTCCTCCCACTTTCTCAAGAAGTTGGATCTTTCAGGTGTCTTCTCATCCTTGTATCTTTAATCTCTCTAATGCCTCCTTCCCTTTCAATTAACCTGCTCAAGTGCTCCCATCTCAAAAAAAAAAAAAAATCCTCACTCCACTTCTCCAGATACCTATTCATAATCAAACTTCTTGAAAGAATTATCCTCCCTTGGTGTCTCCACATTCTCTTTCCTACCCATTCATACTCACTGCAAAACAGCTTCCACTTTTCTATGATTTCTCCGGAGTCATATTGACATTGGAGACCACTTCACTCTCCCTGAAGTGTTCCCTTCTCATTATGGGTTTCTATACCACCACCTTCTCATGGTTTTCCTCTTCCCTGGTCTCATACTTAGTCTCTTTTACAGTCTTTTCTTTCTCTCTTCATCATGTAAACAGTAAAGGTTAGAACTCTGTTCCTCAAAGTTATGATGTAATTATATTCTTCTTGGGCCATAACAGCTACTCCCATGGTTTCCATTGTCATGTTTATGCTGATGATTCAAAAATATATGTTTACATGTCAGGCTTTTCCCTTGAGCTTCTAACTCAATGCATCTTGCTACTTAGGCATCTCCACTGAGAGGTACCACACATGCTACCAATTTGTCCAAAACTGAACTGAACTCATTATCTCATACCCAAAATGTACTGTTCTCTTGTGTTCTCTAGTGATAATGCCAGTGTCTTAACAGGATACCTGGCAGTTGTCATCATCTCCAATTTTTTAAATCACTTATATCTAATCAATCATCATATCCTATCGAAACTATACCCAGATTCACTTTCTCCATTGTCACTGCCATTGCCCCTTTCCAGGCCACTGTTTCACTCACTTGGACAACAGAAGCACACTCTTATTCTGGCCCATATAAATTTTTCTAATACAGACCTAATTACGTCTCTCCTTTTTTAAACACCTATCACTGTCTGCCCTTTACCTTAGAATAAAGTCCAAAATACTTACTATGTCTTGCACAACCCTTTGAGACCTGAACTGACTCATTTCTGAACATTCTCCAAATGCAACATGCTATGTGACAGCATATTGAATGCCTTTCATCTTTTTGAATTTGCCTGGTTTACTATCATCCTCAGGTTTAAGTGTATTGCATTACTTGTGCCCTGAATGCTCTTCCTCTTCATCTTCACCTACAACTTTACTCGGCTTTTAAGCCTCAGTTTGGAAATCAGTTCTTTTAAGAGGGTTTCCCCAACCCCCCACAATGCCCTGAAGTACATTGAACTTTTTATTATTTTTTAAAAATATTTATTTATTTATTTATTGAGAGAAAGAGAAAATGGAAATAAGCTGGGAGGGGCAAAGAGAGAGAATCCCAAACAGGTTTCATGCTCAGCACAGAGCCCATGCGGGGATTGATCTCATAACCACAAGATCACAACCTGAGTAGATATCAAGAATCAGACACAACCTACTGAGCCATCCTTGTGCCCCTGGACTTTTTATTTTAAGCAGCAAGAGAAATCCAGTTCTATAACCTATACATGTGTAAATCTGTCTTAAATAAGAAGGCACTCTGAATCAGCATAATATATGAATGACCAAAAATTTCACATATGGGAGGGTTCGCTGCAATGTACCTAGCTATAATTGAAATTAAAGTCCTATGCAATCCTAATAATAATACCTACAATTTTTCAAATGTATATTATATGAAGGTACTATATTAAGTATTATAGGTCATGATTCTGTTTGATCCTCTCAGTAAACCCTATATTACTGACAAGAACTCAAGACTCAGTGAGGATAAATAACTTGCACAAAGACACAATACCAGGAATTAGTGCAGCTGGAATTTGAGTGCCAGCAGCCTGATTCCAGCACTCTTAACCCCTACAACACACTCCTTACCCTTTGAACTATTCTGTGCCCAGAAAAGTGATATATAACTTTTTAGCACATAAAAGAGGTTCTGACCAGTTATTTTTCCTGATAGCTACAAAATAAACAGTTTCATTGTTTCAAAGAAAAATTTTGGGGCACCTGGGTGGCTCAGTTGGATAAGTGGCCAACTTCAGCACAGGTCATGATCTCACGGTTCATGGGTTCGAGCCCTGCACTGGGTCCTGTGCTGACAGCTCAAAGCCTGGAGCCTGCTTCAGATTCTGTGTCTCCCTTTCTCTCTGCCCGTCCCCAATCATGCTCTGTTTCTCTCTGTCTCAATAATAAATAAAAACATAAAAAAATTAAAAGCAAAGAAATTTTAATGACTCTTAAAATTTAACTGTGGGATGGGAAAGGGAAATTCTGGGTAGGTGGGAAATGCCTATATAAAGGACAAGAAAAGTATTTAAGTCTTTTTAACTCAATCCCGTTAATTTTTTAGCACAGCTTTTTGACAAGAAAGTCTTCCACATATGCCCTTTCCCAAGGAATAGAAGTAAAGGCCATGTGCATTTGTATATTAAATAAATAATATACATAAGTACATTGTGTCATCCATTGTCCATTCTCTAACCTGAATGGCTTGCCATGATGACAATTGGAAAGGGTTTGGACTATTATAGGATTTGAGTGCTCACAGTTGAAGCTACACCCTTTCCATGGACACTCACTAACATGGTCAACAGTCCTGGAACAAACCGACCTCCACTGCATCAAGGAGTTAGATCACAAGTCATATCTAGCAATTTGCCCTGGTTTTGCCCTTGATAAAGTCTATTTGTAATGCCCGGTAATTCAACTATTTGTTTGATAGTGTTTTGATACCCTTGTCAAAATGATAAGCACCTCAATATGGTGTCTTACATGTGGTATGTAAAAAAAAAATTGTTAAATAAATTATGATCTTAAAGAAATCATGCAAGGAAAGCAATATCATATTCACTTTCCAACTGAGGCATTTAAAAAATGAACTAACTCGAGAATAAATACCTAGTGTCTGGGACAGTAGGGACTTAAAATCAATTCAGTTTAATGCCAAAGTTCCCTTATTTCAACCATAGAGAGAAAGAAGAGGGAGAGAGAGGGGTAAGGAAAGAGAGATGGAGGTAAGGAGAAAAATCTGAAAACTACGAAACTGTACAACTTCACACACACACACACACACACACACACACACACACA
>NC_043706.1:74315762-74317001 GCF_006229205.1 Suricata suricatta | reverse complement strand
TTATTCATTTTTGGGGTATGGAGTTTGGTGAGTTCCTTATAGATTTTGGATACTAGCCCTTTATCCGATATGTCATTAGCAACTATCTTTTCCCATTCTGTCGGTTACCTATTAGTTTCTTGATTGTTCCTTTGCAGTGCAGAAGCTTTTTATCTTGATGAGGTCCCAATAGTTCATTTTTGCTTTCATTTCCCTTGCCTTTGGGGATGTGTCGAGTAGGAAATTGCTGCAGTTGAGGTCAAGGAGGTTGTTTCCTACTTTCTCCTTGAGGGTTTTGATGGTTTCCTGTCTCACATTCAGGTCCTTCAGCCATTTTGGGTTGATTTTTGTGTATGGTGTAAGAAAGTGGTCTAATTTCATTCTTCTGCAGGTTGCTGTCCAGTTCTCCCAGCACCATCTGCTAAAGAGGCAGTCTTTTTTCCATTGGATGCTCTTTCCTGTTTTGTCAAAAATTAATTGACTGTAGCAATCTACACATTTAATGCAATCCCCATCAAAATTGCATCAGCATTCTTCTCAAAGCTAGAACAAGCTATCCTAAAATTCGTATGGAACCACAAAAGACCCTGAATAGCCAAAGTAATATTGAAGAAGAAAACCAAAACGAAAGGCATCATATTCCCAGACTTTAGCCTCTACATGAAATACAAATGATCTCGCTCTGTCTCTCAAAACTAAATAGAAAACATTAAAAAAATTTTTAAAAAGACATAAGAAGAAAGTTAAAATGTATCAGCTTAATTGCAAAATGTGATCTCCATTGCAAATGCCTACTTCTATTTTAGAATGCGCTAGGAGAGTATCCTGGTGTGGGTGAACTGTGAGGAAGAGTTACAGCAAGAGATAAGGAAGTTTGAATATAGGCTTGGTAAAGAAGGAAAGCCAAGAGGGAGATAAATCTTTAAGTAAATAAGAGCAGATTTAAAATATGAAAATATCACTTACTGGAGTGGAGAACTGGGAGACTCCTCAGGAGACTTTAAAATTCTGAGCATGAGCAGGTCCAGGTGACATAATTTCTCAGAAATACCCTTCAGCTCTTGGGCGAATTCTAGTTTTCATTCTGGAGAACCTATGTTCTATTTCTAACATGGTAATATTTAATAAAACTAGGTAATCAAGACTAACATCATCACCAAGGAAGGGAAATCCTTGCTTAAGATAGCTTAAGATTTCAAAAAGTTGTCCTGAGTTGTAAGTTTCCTCTGTTTCTCCTTCTCCCTCTTAATCAACCACTCA
>NC_043706.1:74303295-74315662 GCF_006229205.1 Suricata suricatta | reverse complement strand
TGTGTGTGTGTGTGTGTGTGTGTGTGTGTGTGTGTGTGTATATATTACATGGCAATGAGAAAGAATGAAATCTGGCCATTTGTAGCAAAGCGGATGGACCTTGAGGGTGTCATGCTAAGTGAAATAAGTCAGGAGGAGAAGGACAGATACCTTATGTTTGCACTCATAAGTCTAACAGGAGAACAAGAGAAACCTAATGGAGGACCATGGAGAGGAGAGGGGAAGGGAGAAAGAGAGTTGGGGAGAGAGAGGAACGCAAAACCTGAGAGACTATGGAATACTGAAAATGAACAGAGGGTTGAAGAGGGAGAGGGAGGGGGAAGGGAGGTGGTGGTAACGAAGGAGGGCACTTGTGGGGAAGAGCACTGGGTGTTATATGGAAACCGATTTGATAATAAACTATTTTTTTTAAAAAAGGGAGGGTATTTGCAGCAAACTGTCAGACTTTCTAGACGCTGACCCTCTCATGTCTGACCACACCAAAAAGGCAACTGCTGCTGAAGGCTCTACCCAATTGATCTCTGAACATAACAGAGATTCTCCTCTGCTTAAACATATAAGAGCATGTGCCAAGAACTGACCCAAACAAGACAGAGGCCTCATCTATCTTGGACACTCATGGACTGACTTCATGTTCTGTTCATTAACTTCCTACCCCTTGTTGTATCGTTTGATGTGTGACTTTATATTGTGCTTTGCTTTGTGCGATGTGTGGGAAGCCAAATTAAATGTGTAGTGAAATGTCATTGATTTTGGAATCCTGAAACTGCTTTACAATTATGTTAACTTTGCTTAATGATTGAATAAACATGTGTGGGAAGACACAATTCGTGTGTGCACCCTCACAGCATGGTTGCGACCTAGCCTCACATGGCAGCACTGGAAACTGAACAGCAAATATCCCTGATGGGAGCTTTCCTGATGTCTTTTGTTGTTTACCAGAGTTTTGTCTGTCTCATTCGTTTGCAATCCCTTCCTGGATCCTGTGGGCATTCTAGTCACAAATCCAAACTCGAGTGTCTCTGTAGATTAACTGCTACATGCTTCACATGTAGATAAATGTGCAGAATTTTCTGCACATTTCAGTTTTGCCACTTTTACCTTGCCTCCATTTGCTTACATGTACAAAGAACCATCTCCTATTTCTGACACCGCAATGACCCATGAATTTAAGCCTCATGGTGTGGTCTCAGGTGCTCCTATTGATCCTCAATTCAGTCTCTCTTCCCCAATTTATATATTTCTAATTCCAAAAGGCCAGGTCCCAGATTATTTCACACCTACTGATTTTCTTTTTGTAATTGAATAGTAGAAATAAAGGTGTGGCCATTAGGTAAGGAAATAGCATGCTGTTCACATGCTAATCAGAAGTCCTGCCTTCAAGCACAGCACAAATCAATTTTTATGATTCTTCTCAACCTCCTATTGCCTCCCTTCCCCTCCCATATTTCACATTAGATCATAAATCAGTGAACTGAGATTGGTCGGGTAAGAATTAACTACCTCCCCAATAGCCTCTTAGGAATGGTGCCTCCCCCTGTTCACCCATAATTTTGAGACTGACGCTTTAGATTAAATCTTTTCTATCCTTTTCTGCTTTATGCAGAGAAGAAAAGCTTATCCTTGGGATTTATAAGAGAGTATAACACATTGTCAGGGGAAAGATTTGTTTTGAAAAATTTTATTTGAAGAAGGATTTCCTCATTCCAGATGAGGAAATTTTTCTAATAATTTAAATAGAAGTCATCATTCTTTTAAGAAGTTAAAAAATAAAAGCAACCCGAATGACAAATGAAATTTCTTTACTGGTAAAAAAAAAAAAACAAGTAAATAAATAAATCCAGCACATGAAAAAACAAGGCTCTTTGCTCTTACAGGAATGTCATAAACCATATCTATAATTAAAGTAGGATGATTCTGCCAAGCAAGGCAAGGTCCGGTAGGTACCAGGGAGGCTGCCCTGGTGCTGGGTGTGGAATGGAGAACTCAGACTGTCTTATGCCAAAGGGAGAAGGTAAATAGCTGAAATGGGTAGTGTCATAATTAATATAAATGAAGGCATTTACAAGGTGACCAAAGAGACACAGATATACAGAGAGATGGAGAGACAGAGAGAAAAGATAACCCTCTAAGAATATGAGATTTGAGCTTCTTTTCAACTTTATTTCCTTCCTGATTTCTATGGAGGTACCCTACATTCCTCTTGGAATCTTCTACGTGAGAATTAAGACCGTCTGTCTATTAACAGGAAGAAAAACAAAGTAATGATAATAAGAATAAGTTAAGTATAAAAGCAATCCTCTTTTCTTCTTTGAATTCTTGCCTGGGTCCTAGAAATAGGAGCTTCCAACACTTGGACTCTCTGGAGGAAGTATTGGAAAGATACCTGGTGTGCTACTTTCTGACAGACTCACCTAGGGAAACCAGCAAGAGGGTAACACTGAAGGGCCCTCATTTCTCCTCTGGGCAGGCATGTATTAGTAATCACTACTCATGTGTAACTATCTTATGATCTGTACCATGCTGCTTGGTTTATGTCTCTTCAATGCGTCCCATTTCCCATTCAATAGCTAGAAGGGCAGCAAAACTGAGGGCAGCAAAACTGGTTTCCAAGTAAAAAGGAATAATAAATAGGGCAATGCAAATGGGAGTTGGGGAAAAGATAAATACGAACTCTTCCTCCTCTCAGTCTTGCAACAATTCTGTCTGCCAACAATGGCAATAAAAATTCCTTGGGTGGAGCCTCACCCACATACAAGACCCTGGCCAAAGATTTTATATACATTATTGCCAATTCTTAACAACAATCGTGCAGAACAGTATTGTTTTCTCCACTTTACTCATTAGGAAATTGAGATTGAAAGATTTTTCTGTATTATTTATTTGTTTGTTTGTTTTAACTATCCCAGTAATACATCTAGAAAGTGGTGATGCCAGGATTCAAATAGTTTGTCTGATTCCAAATCCCATTCTTGCTCCAGTATACTACACTGTCTCTCAATAGCTATTTCTTAGATATTGATTGAGCACTACTGGAATATAAAATGAAAGAAAGCAAGATTTTGGTCTGCTTTGGTCACAGCTAGTGCCCAGAATAGTGCCTGGCACAAGGTAGGCACTTACTAAATATGAGATGCAGAAATTAGTGGTTTTTATTCTTCCTTGGTGAACTGTGGTCTGTGTAGAGGGCATGGTGCGTACTCAGACAATCCTTAGTCCTGACCTAGCATCCTCTTCCAGCTTTTGCTGTCTTTCCTGAGGACCTACTTCATCACCCTACCCAAGAAACATCTTACCCAAGACTTCTAGCTCCTCCCACCCAAGACTGCAGACACTTTTGACTTCTGGATTCAGACAGTCTATTATCAGCATAATTTTTATCCAAGTTTTTTCTTTATTGCCTCTGAGGTAAAAAGTGTTGCCCCTAAAATACATAAAGTAGAATAGATCAGGATCTGCCAAAAATCATATGTAATATTATAGGACATTTCTCCCCCATAATTCCAAACTGTTGTTTCTAGGGCCACAAAAAGCTAAGAAAGTGCTGTCTCCTGGTTCAGAACACTCAGTCTAGAAGGGAGACAATCACCAAATGCTAGCAGCAGAGAAGCAGACTTATGATCTTTGGGACTGTATCAGTTGGCACCCACGGACATTACTGGGGCATTGCTTCCCGCTGACCAAATGGCTCTTGTCCCACCTGGCTGTGACTATGGAAATACAGACTTAAGGACATCTGCACTAGTCGGGTTGTCCAAAGAGATAGAATCAACATATGGAAAAAGATTTTATTAGAAAGAGATTCCTAATGTAATGAGATTTATTAAAAGGAATTGGCTCAAACAATTGTGGAGGCTGAGAAGTCCTACAATCTGCTATCTGAAAGCTGAAGACCCAAAAAATCCAGGTTTATAGTTTCAGTCCAAGCCCAAAGACATGAGAACCAGCAGCACTTATTGTAAAGTCTCAGAAGGAAAGCAGAAGGCCAATGTCTTAGCTCAGGCAGAGCGTGAATTCTGGCTTCCTTTACCTTTATGTTCTACTAAGGCCCTCACTGGATTAGATGGTTCAGTGTGGGAGGGCAATGTGCTTTGCTCAGTCTACCAATTCAAATGCTGACCTTACCAGGTCACAGACACACCCAGAGAAAATGTTTAACCAAATATCCTCACACCCTGTGACAGTCAAATTGACACACGAAATTAACCTTTACAGCATCTCTTCAAAAGGAAAGCTCCTATTATCAGGAACAGTTCATCTGTGCCCAAGTATTCTTATATAAGTAAGAGCCTTTGCTGGTTTTTATTCACGTTAGGGCTCATCCCCCCAGATCTGACTCCAGCGTCTTAACAAGGACAATAATCATTTTATTTCTAACCCAAGTACTACATACTTGTTAATGGGGGTGACAAATAGCAGTTCAGTTTGCACCCCAGAGGAAGGTTGGGAGCACTACCCTGAATATGACAGTAATACTACACCCACTTTGTGCAGAGATTTCACTAATATGCCAGCATCAGCGCCTGTGCAGAGCAAGTAGAACTCGGAGGAAGAGTGAGGCCAGCCTCTGGAGGGCAGTATCCTTCCACGAGTCATGAATCTATGAGACCAGTGACCTGGCTTTTCCAGGCAGGTTCCTCTACTTGTTCTAAATGTACACACACACACACACACACACACACACACACACACGTACACACACACACAGGTCAATCTTTAGCTTTCAAAAGGGACATAGTACTGCAACTTATAAAATGAAGGAAAAATAAGATTTAATTCACTTGTCAAAGTGTGCATATGTGTGTGTGTGTATATATACACACACACACACACATATACACACTCCTCTACTATATACATATATATATACACATACACACACTCCTCTACTGCTAATATAGTTCTCTAAATATGCATTTGCTGATTCTTTACTCCTTACCAAATCAACAGAGTAGGGTTTGGTTTTGTGAATAGAAATAATGTCTAATTTACTCTTATCTCATTAGTGATTCAAATTAATTTTAGAGCTCTATTGCTGCCAACCTCCCATTCCTTTACCATGTTGTGCTTTTTATAAAAGCAATATAGCATATCAGCATGATCTTCTGTTAACTTTAAGGTCAACTTGCATATACACCTCTCTTGGATTTGTGCAGAGACTCACATTGGTGTCTTTGTATCCAAATTACCTACTCTTTTTAGAACTATCAGCTTGATGCTTCCAGTTCATTAGAATAGTGGTTTATGGATATTTAGTGGTGTAATATATGTATATACACGGTATAGATAGATAGATAGATATAGATACAGATATAGGTATCTATATATATACTGTATTTGGGGAACTAACTTTTTGATCAGGACCTCAGGAGATGAGAGTCTGAGGTATAGTTCAGAACACCAGAGAAGTCATGCCTTCGTAAAAAAAAATGTAGAGGTCCTGTAGCATAACCTTCCTGTTAAAAACTCTGGTTCTAAGAGGCTAATAAGTTCAGACAGATGGTCAATAGCTATGTTGAACTCTAAAGTCACCCTCAGACTAGGCTAAATGTTACAAACATTTAACAACTGGTCAGAAACCGGTAAAGAAAAAAAGTCTGTAAACCACAGATGATTGGTATTAATGTGTGCTATCTTGGCATCATCTATGACCCAGATGGGTACCCTTTTGCCTCTCAGAACCACCCCTCCACAATTCCCCAGTCCTTTCAGGAGACACTCTAGAGCTGTAGCAGCAGATCTGAGTTACTCACAATTATTCAGTTACTATGATCCTAGAGAACTTTAAGTCTTAACCAGGTTAAGGATATGCCAAAAGGATAACTAGACAGATATGGATTTAACCTGGATTGCCTGAGTAAATCTCTTCAGGGCATTTCCTTTCCTGTAGTTAGGCTATCTTTTGTTCAGTCCACCTCCTTGGTATTCAACTAAGACTTCTTATATTTGGTCCAATTCCTCCTCATTACCACCTCCCACACCATTTTACAAATTAAGAATCAAGGGCATAAAAAATTTTAGTGGGCTTACGGCACCTTTGTAACAGAACCCAGATATCAGCATCCCCCAACTTATTCTTTTCAGTGCCCACATTGCTCTAAGACTTTTTAATAGAACATTATTTGATTTAGTACAAAGAATAAAAACAGCTTGTGATTCTCCTCTCTTTTCAATGTTCCATTTCTATTTTTGAACACTCTCCCCCAAAGAAATTTTTCTTTGGAGAAGATAAAGTTAATGCCCATGTCAAGTGCCCATTTAGAACTTTGCTCCACCAGCTCTGCTGGGCTAATGAAGGGTAATTGCTGTCACCCACAGACCTGTGGCTTTAGTGCGAGAGAGTCATCAGGCTGATGCTTTCCCCAGCATGACAACTTCCTTCTTTCAAGGGTTTTCCCAGGGAATCTATAGTGGCACTTGAAAAGCAAATAATTAAAAGCAATAAGTAGCAAAATCCCCTAGAGAAATATAAATTATTCATAATAATAACTGTGCAAGCTGGCTGGAGGAGGAATGTTTTTATCATGCACAAGAATTTTCTGAATCTGCTCAAATATGTTTAAAATCTTGGTTTAAAACACTGTTAGTCCATCAAACCAAAAATAGTCATTCTTCAATGATTTCTTAAAACACCAAAGTATCAAATTTAATCACTTGCTCTCTTTCATAGTAATAGTGCAAAATATTTGTATCTTAGTATACTAACCAGATCCTATATCACCATTGCTCTTTCTTCAGGCTCAAAAACACATCTTAGGGTTGGGAAGAATAGAGTGTTTCAGAAGAATGAAGTAAATGGCATAACTCAGAAATCTGGATTGTAACTCAATTATTAGTTGAATGCCCTTTAAGCATTCTGGGTTCAATTCTATCACTGATAATTCTGAAAGGAATCAATCCTGTATCACAGGGCCTTGTGAGACTCCAAGGAAATGAGCTGTATAAAAGTACTTAACCAACAAAATACTAAACAACTAGTTTAATAAATTGTATCATTATTTCTCCTGCTTTTACCCACTGTGTTCTATAAATGTCACACATCACTTTTGGAACTTAATATTTCTCATCCTTCAGATCTTCTTGAGAAGTCTCTTTGACCATTCCTAGTAGTCAAAGAGTCTCTGTTTGTAGAGTTTTTATATACATAGATCTTATCCTCTCCTCTTGATGGAGTAGCAACCGGAATTTGGGATGTAAGTAATATGCTACCTTGGGAGACGAGAGGACAATCTTCAAGAAACAGTATGGGTGGCCTCTCACCCACTCCTGGTTTAGATTTAGAGAACAAATTAATGGTTACCAGAGGGGGGCGGGGGGGGGGGGGGGGGGGTTAAGTAGGGGATGGTGATTAAGAAGTATACTTGTGGGCTCTCTCAGCATGGATCCACCACGCCGGTAAAGTCTGTGAGGCCCCGGCGAGCCTAAACTCGTAATAAAGCCCTTTGCTTTTGCATGCGTGCTTCGGCCTCCCTGGCGGTCTCTGGTTTTTGGGGGCGATATTAAAATCTGGGCATAACATATGGGGGCTCACCTGGGATCCCCGCCCTTCAGAGCTCCTGGGACCCCGACACATTGGGCCTAATCGCTGGCTGGTGAGTACACTCATTTTCTTGTTCTTCGACGTTTGAATCTTTTTGTTTGTCCTGTCTGTTGGGTGCTGGTCTCTAAGGGTCTCAAAGGAGCCAGGCAGACGTGCCACTAAGGCTCAGGGCCCGTGGGATCCAAGAGACGTCTTGGACCCACAGGAAGGAGAGACTGCGGGTCAGGTCCCTCCCGGGTCAGGTTCCACGGCACAAAGAGTGAAATTCAGGTCCTAAGGAATCCCGCTGGTGGCAGCGGCGGGATCTTGTTTGGGTTAGGAAAAGCCTTGCTGTCTCTCTGATCGTTGGTTTAAACGCTTGTGTCTGTTTCTCTGTGCATCTGTTTGGTGAGTGCACTCATTTCTTGTCTTTCAGTGTCTAAATTGTGTGTTTGTCCGCTGAGAGGGTCCCAGGTGCTTCGGGACCATCTGCTATCTAACTGATCAGTTTGGGTTTGAGGGCCTCAAAGAAGACTTGCGGACTCGCAGACAGTCTCGAGGCTGTGGGATTCAAGAGACGTCTTGGACCTACTCTGAGGTTGCAGAGAGGGTCCCAGGCGGTTCGGGATCCTCGGCAAAAAGTCCCAGGAGGTTCGGGACCATTAGTTGTCTGACTGGGTGACTGGTGTCTATGACCCCAGCAGGAGACCAGAGACCCAAGTCACCTGTGGGGAGGTTTCACGGGTGGCATCAGCGAGACCTCATTGTGTGTCTATTTGTCTAAGTATAGTTTTTGTTGTGACTCTGACTGACGAGGATATTTAGGGAAGGGGGTGAAAGTCCCCCATCTGCTTTTATGGAAATTTGGGGTCTCTACCCCACATATTTTTCTTTGGAAAGCGCGCAAAGACCATCTCACTTTCATTTTCTCCTCCGTTGGCCAGGAGGACTAATTCCTGTGGTCTGTGCCTTAATTCTGTTTTTGTGTTGTCTTGGTTTGATTGGACTGATGCTATGGGACAGACTCAAACTACCCCCTTGACTTTAGTCTTGGACCATTTCAAGGACGTTAGGGAAAGAGCTTACAAATTAAGGCTTAAAGTAAAGAAAAAGTTCTCTGTTTTTTCCAGGAACAAATGGCCAACCTTCAGCGTTGGATGGCCAGAAGGGACCTTTGACCTCCCCACCCTGGTTAAAACGTCTTCTTTCTCCTAGGATCTTAGCAGCAAAAATTACCACCGCCTGAGCAACCTAAAGTATTAGAGCTCTTCAGTAACATTTTTTGGCTTCCCTTCCCACTCTGTTTCTGCACCTACTTGGCTGTGATATGCCTCATTGTCTCCCCCCAGCCTCAGGGGCTAAGAGCAAAAGGCACTCCAGGGACATCTAGGTCTTAGGAGCGGGGAGGCACTCTTGTCTTTTCTCCCACCCTGAAAATGGCACCAGTAATCTGTGAGAGTCACCTGTTAGAACCTCCAGAGGTAAGCTAGTTTATCATCTAAATTTTAAATGCACATGTGCTTTTGTCTTGGGTATTAAGTGGAAGCCTGGACATGATTTCCCACCCCAAGGCCACACTGAGACGTTGGTCGGCCCTTTAGTAAATCTGTAAACACCTGTTTTGTGGCCACTTCTGTATTTGTTTGTCCAGTTGTTATTGTCATTGTTTTTAGTCTTTTCTGTGGAAAGTCTATGGGAGGAATCAGATTTTTGCACCAAATTTCGAGGTCAAAATCAACTATGAGGAACAAAGTGTCTTACCTGGGCTCAAGTGAAACTTATTCAGTGTTTAAGTTTACATTTGTTGGTTTGAGATAAAAACAGAAACTTATGTTCTATCTGAATCTGCCAGAAGTCAAATAGGTTCTTATGATCTCTGCTCCAATTTTTAACAAGTGTATGTTGAAAGGATGGTTAATTTGGTCTGTTCTATAGTTTTTGTGAGTAATTGTTAAGATAGTTTTAAAGGTTCTTGGTAACTTAAAACGTTAAGGTTTTACTTGATGATTTGAAACTGAATTCATTGGCCGTCTAACAATAAAAAACTAAAGCACAAGCGACAACTAGTGATTGGTGTATTGGTATAGGATGAGGTCTGTAGATGCTTGGGCTTTTGACTTGTGGCAAAATAACTGGGGATATTTGAAACTGTTAAAAACCTGCTTTGTACTTAATTGGTAAATAAATTTACCATCTAAGAAAAGTTCCGTATAAACATCTTTCAGTTGGTTACTAAGTCCTCAATTGGAGACTAAAGGGTCAGACTGATGGGAAAATAAGAAAAGCGACCCTATAGGCAGGAAATTGAGGATATGTAAGAAAGATATAAGAAATGAAAATGCATTTTTGTTGAGGGTGAAAGAAAGTAATTTTGACTAAATGAGATTGGTTGTTTGGAAAGAAATGGCTTTGGGATGAAGTTTAAGGGAAAGGAAAGTTGTAGAAGGTTCGTGAAACGAAATCATTAGAAAGGAATTTTATGTGTGAGGTTGAGATAAATGAAATTTTAAAGTTATATTGGTATAGGGTTAAAATTCTGCTTTTCTCTCCATTCAAAAGACAGGTGTTTTTCTAGACCTTTGGGCTGCTCTTGATAAGATTATGTAAATGAAGGGTTTCTCTTTTGTCAAGAAGGCCAAAGTTTTAGGTCTTATCTTTATCAGGTCTTTGATTGCTTAGTCAAAACTTCTCTGAGGTTGAAAAAAGTTAGGTTTTGCTGAAGGATCCCAAAGGCAAATAAGATTTTTATTGCCACTTTGGTTAAATAAATATAGTTTTCAGATTTGTAACAATTTGTGATTCTATTTAGGATATGCTTTGTAATTTCCTAAGGTTTTAAACAAATTTCCCAGTATTCAAATGGTAGAAAAGTCTTTTGACCAATTAATCTTTTTCATTTAGGATGCCAAGTTACTTTAAAAAGCACTGTTGTCTGCAACTGCTCAAATATATGTGCAGTACCTGAAGTTTTAATGTTTGGGTATAAGGTCATTACTTAACACCTTTAGTAATCAAAATGTTAAGTGTCACTAAATTTCTTTGTTAAAGTGCATCATAATGAACTCTCCTCAAATCTTTAGATTCTGTCACAGAACGTGTTTCTTCTTCAAGGAGAGTTGTAAAGAGGAGTTTTGGGACAAATGCAGTATTTGACATCTTTTAAATTAGTACTAAAATGTGTAGAAATCTCCAGAGCTAAAAGCTGCATTCAAGCTGAACAAGAATTAGGAACATGGGAAATTATAGTTTCATGGCTCTTGTTGGAAACATTGTTGTTCCTTTAATGTTTGCTTATCCAGATTAAGAAAAACTTCTTAGGACATCTGTGATATACAGAAATGTCATAAGTATTTGTTTGTAATCTAGAGCATTTATCTTTTCTCTTTACTTAAACCGTCTGAAATTCAGAAACTCACAGTGAGTATTCTTTCTTTCATGGCCATTACAATTGTTTGCATAAGTTCAATAAGAATCTGTTCATTTTATAGTAAGACACCATTGGAAATTCTGGTTGTTTGACCAAAGCTTTGACTGGAATGTCCTATTGGAGAGTCAGGTATAGGCTCAGAGATGACCAGACAGCTTTAAGGAACTAAGGTTGACTTTATGGAACATGGAGCCGTAAAGCCTCGTGGAAATGTTGGCTGAATACCTTGCTTACAGAGTTCCCAGCAGCCTTCCCAGGTAAGTAAAGAAGGTCACTTCCTGGCAGGTGCAGGGACTTCAGCAGATGTTGAGGACCTCGGGAAGAGGAGTTTGCCCAATTTAACAGGTATTTCAGGCCTGTCTGATGGAAAGTGCTTGGCTTGGCTTCTGGCCCAGAGTGGCTACTAAAAGTCCAACCTGGAGATTCCTTATAAAAGGACCCAGCAAAGCAAGCCTTATAAAGTCCTCATGAACAATCTGTATTCTTGCTGAGCTTATGTAAATAATTAGGCCAGGGTTGTTAAGACTGGACTCGTTTCACCAATGCATTAGTTTCAATTCGGCTATTTCTGTTAATGAAGGTTTTTTAGAGAGAAAAACTATGCTTCAGCAATGCACTACTGTAAATGTTATTCTAGTTCTGAGTGTCTTTGAATATTTGTTGTTGGATCTCAGGCTTGTTAGTCTGTGAGGATGATATTTAAAGATGGGGGTCAGCCCCTATTAAAGTTTTGAGGTATCTCTCTGGAGTTAAGTAGGCCGACTCAGAAGAACCCTCAACCTGGTGAGGTGATCCAGATCCAGTGGATCAGCTTAAACTGACCTTTAAAGACTCTGACTCCTGAGAGGAGATCTCCAGCCCTGCTCCAGCCACACCCCGGAAGCTGGCTGGTTTAGCACGGCAGATGCCTGAGGAATCATCGGTCTAATAAGATAAACTGTCCTGCCTCTTTGCCATCGGACTGGCAAATGTTGCCCCAGAAAGCTGGGAAAACAGCAAAAGTTCCTGATAGGATGTTCTGTTGGTATTAATTGCCTCTAATCTGGGCATGGGATTTCAACATGGCAGGAGGTAAGGGGAGCCTACACCTCTACTGCCAGACTCTAATGGGGGGTCCTCAAGTGGCCGCTAGATGGCCCACCAATTTGGTTAAGGTTAGTAATGTAGAAAAAATCATGGAGGCCTATTGCACTTATACACCCAAGGATCCTGAAAAATGAGGAAACAAATTGGCTGTCATTCTTCCTTTTGTAAACCAGACAGCGCCAGATATTAGAAACCCTAAAAGAGACCCTTACCAAATTAACCATGGAGACTGGCGGAAATTGGGTAAACTCTCCTTCCCTTACACCAAGGAGGGCTATGCCAGGCTTTAGGGGTATAATGGTAACTCAGGTGACTCAGGATTGGTCAGTTAAAAG
>NC_043706.1:74248091-74303195 GCF_006229205.1 Suricata suricatta | reverse complement strand
AACCCCCCCTTCCCAAACTCATAAAAGTCCTACCCCACCTTTGTTCAGGGCTCTCTCAGCATGGATCCACCATGCCGGTAAAGTCTGTGAGCCCGAGTTTAGGCCCTGGCGAGCCTAAATTCGTAATAAAGCCCTTTGCTTTTGCATGCGTGCTTCGGCCACCCTGGCGGTCTCTGGTTTTTGGGGCGATGTTAAAATCTGGGCATAACAACATGAATCAAAAAGTTTATTTTCTCTTAATAACAATATTCATAAGTATTATTTATTTTTACAGTGCTTGACATGAGGCCAGTTCTACTACCAAACCTATACTATTTATTGTATATTGGGGTACTGTCCTTTATTGGGAAATAATATATACAGAGAAGCTTCAATAGTCATTTATGCTCATGTTAATGGCATGTACATATAGGGAATAAATTTTTCTATGAAGACATGTAGGGGAAGACAAAAATAAAGTATTTCTGTGTCTGTGTGTGTCACAGTAATATTCAAAATTACAGTGCAAAATGTTATAGTTATTAAAAAAGAAATTTGAAAAAAAAAAGAAGTACACTTGTCCTGAGGAGCACAGGGTCATGTATGGAAGTGTCAAATCACTATACTGTCCACCTGCAGTAATATTGCACTGTATGCTAATTAACTAGAATGTAAATAAAACCTTTAAAAAAAAAGGGGGCTTTCTCGCTGTGTCCTAGGGACTGGTTCCCTCAGGCAATCTTTCTAGTCTGTGCTTGGAATGCTGCTCCACTTTCTCTGTTCTATTGTTTGAAGTTTATTTAGCTTTTCTAATCTAGTTACCATGCAAAACAAGCACTCTTCTACTAACAGTCCCTTTAGCAGTAGGTACATCTTATCTTCCCCTTTACATGGGTCCCGACTGACCTCAAGTTCTCAAAGTCTCATTTTCGGCTTCAGACCTGTCCAGCTTATCTTCTTATATCTGTGTTCCACTTACGGTTTTCTCTTTCTCTTTTTGTTAATCAGCCTTTTAAATTTTTACTTCTTCCATCACTTTTGTTCATTAGTTGGACTGAATAGGACTTCTCTATTTGAAGAACTATTTTCAGATTATTCCGGTTCCTTACTGACTTTCTAGGCAAATCTGATCCTTAGAAACAGGGAATTCCTGGAAAATACCTTTTTTATTATCTTCCTAGTTTTTAAATTATGTTAATAATGCATTTGTATCCACAATTTTATTAATGCATTTATATCCATTGAAAAGTTTGGCATATTTTTATCATAATAAGGGCTTCAAAACTCTTTTATTGTTTCCTTAGTGAAATCTACCACACTTCTTTGGTCTGACCCTCAGCTTAGCTCTCTGAAAACTAAGGTCAAGATAGAGATTCCATCATTAAGAAAGCCAGAGCCATTGCTCGCTTCAGTAGCTCATATACTGAAACATTGAAACAAAAACAGAGAAGATTAGCACGGCCCCTGTGCAAGGAGGACCTGCAAATTTGTGAAGCATTCCATATTTAAAAAAAAGAAAAGAGAAATCTAGGGCCAATGTGAAATGATATGGTAGGGAATAACCTACACTTATGATAAACCACAATACTTCAAACTTAGCCTAGAACCTCTCTTGTCCTCTCTTGGTCTACAAGGTAAGTGGAATTTAGGCAGCCAGTCCAGAGCAGCCTTAGCCTGTCAGGTGAAACGGAAATCTCAAACGTCATGGGATGTTCTGTAAGATGTACAGAACTTAGATCCTTTGATATTAAAATTCCTGACTACTGAGCTGGCTGGAAAACACTGACAATGGAGCAAATACTGCGAGTCTAACCAACACTTAACAGGTCTAATCCCATCTCGCCTTCTTGTAATACCAAGCCACACTGGAGCAGCCTATACTTTAAAATGCAAACCCATATGTTGTGGCCACAGGAGTTAAAAGCCCATCTTACCAGTTTTTTAAAAATCCCTTTTACCAACCCCCCCACTCTGCCGACAGTTGTAAAAATGGGAAGCATGACACACTATAGACACCCGCAGTCGCCAAACAACACAACAAAAGATCTGGCCTGACTCATTCCAAAGTCTCAATCTCTGAGTGTTGCTTTTTTTTCCCCCAAATTCCACTCCTTATTGATTCCTCAAGGTCCTCAGCCCATGCACCAGATGTTGGATCAGGGAAGGGTCACTTAAGGACACCTCTGTTCCCCATCTCTCTATAAAGTTGAGCCTGCCCCTAAGCAACAGCAATACTATTTGAAACTTGGGATGCTGTGAAATAAATAGTAATTAATGATTATTTTCATTGTCATGAATTATTTATAACATTTGAAGTAATACTATAAATTTTATGATTGTAATAATGTGATATAACAAGAAGTTCCTGAGAACTACAAAACATTACTTACACAGATCCCAGCCAAAAGAACACTCACTGATAACCTCAAGAGATTCTATCAAAGCTGGGATGATCAAACACCACCATAGACCAGAATCTTAAAGAAAGTCACTCTTGAGTTCTGCATATATGGAACTCCACACAAGCATTCCACCAAAACCACAAGTGTCTCTCATCAAAACTCTTACTAGGTCTGGTCCCTTAGGGAAGGTCTCTAGCCAGTGGTAACTCTGGCAACTCACAATTGAACCATGTACCTGTCTGCAGTTCGTGATGCAACTTGTGACAGCTATTAAGAATAGGAATTTCATGTCATACTGCAAGATGTTAAATTGTTTAATTTGACAGTCTCTTCTCCATAGGCAGTTGCCACTAATTTGTGGCCTCTACTTCTGGAGGACTTAGAGCAATAAGAGTCAGGAAGAAACACTTCTTAGCTGGATGTCTCATGTTCTCAAAGAGAGGCTTTATTACTAAAATAAAATAAAAATAGGGGTATCTGGGTGGCTCAGTCGTTTGAGCAGCCAACTATTGGTTTCTGTTCAGGTCATGATCTCATAGCTTATGAGTTCAAGTCCTGTGTCAGGCTCTGCACTGACAGAGGCATACCTACTTGGGATTTCTCGCTCCCTTTCTCTGCCTCTCCCTGGCTTACTCTCTCTCTTTCTCCCTCAAATAAATAAACATTTAAAATTTTTTAAAAATAAAATAGAAATGTTTTTGATTCTAAGAAGACTGAGAAGTTAAGATGTATGTTGGTCACTTATGTTCTTACTCATAAGTGTAACAGGAGAAACTTAACAAAGTACCATGGGGGAGAGGAAAAGGGAAAAATAGTTGGGGAGAGGAAAGGAGGCAAACCATGACAGACTTGAATACTGAAGACAAACTAAGGGCTGATGGAAGAGAAGGAGAGGGGAAGGGGGGTGACGGGCATGGAGGAGGGCACTTGTGGTGTTATATGGAAAACAACTTGACAATAAACTATTTTTGAAAATGCAAACAAACAAACAAACAAAAAAGAAGCAATATATGTGAAGTGCCCTGCACAGTACCTGGCACACAGCAGACCATTAATAAAGCAGCTTCCTTTCCTCCTTCTTGCTGGGTCACCCTCCCATCCCAATGGCTGCCGTACACAGGCTTCTCAGGCTGCCCCTTCCAAGTATTCTCCTTCCATGCCATACTTTTTGAGATACTCTTTCTTGAAGAAGACTTCAAATTTGCATACAAGATGCCAACAGCATCTTGGCATCAAGAAAAGCTCAAGCTCAATACCATTTTAGTCCAGGCCAGCACTGGTTTTCTTTCTAGTTTCATTCTGATCATTCAGTTTTGAGCCTTTTCAGCATATCTCTGACTTGGTTTCTCCATCTCTTAAATAATATAACTGCCACCTTTTCTCATGTGTACAATTAGAATTACCAGGACTATTTTTAACAAATCCCTTTACATTTCTAAGTGAATAATAATAAAGATAATAATTGTATAACAATAAAAAAGAGGTATGTTAACGACAAATAAAAGGGGTGTTATGTACAACAGGGGCATAGGACACAGAGTTTACAGCCAGTTCGGTAGCTGTGTGCTGCCCTGGTTGAAGTGTAGGTTGGAGTTAACCCAGTGTAGTTTTTCCAAAAAAAAAAAAAAAACTTTTCTCAATCCCTGTGTATCCCTTGCCTGTTTTTTTGTTATTTAACCCTACAGACCCCTAATAAGAATGCACTTTGATGAGTAAATGAAAAAAAGTTAAACATTCCTTTTGGTAGCTACCTAAAAATATATATTTAATACTATTTTCTCAGCTTAAGCTCTATGAAGTTATGCAATATTTTTTCTTCAGTGAAGAGAAGCAGCAAATTCTCAATGTCTTGCACTGGGTCCTTTTCCATAGGTAACAAGTCTGTCCAGGAAAATAGTTAATTTTCTTCAAATAAGAACAAATATACGAACTTAAAAAATCTGAGGAGCTTGGGGAATAGATAAAATGGAAACTATGTGTAGGGAGAACATGTTATCATTTGATCACAGCCTTCCTTTTTATTCATTTAATATAGCTCAAATATGCGTATCAGAACATTTTCCTTTTCCAGCATAGGAGAAGAAAGTCTGTTTAAAAATAATGTCAAATTGAGACAGCTATATGATAAAACAAGGGTAAAAAAAAAAAAAGAAAAACACACTACTTCACTTCTTTCTTTACTCTAGAACATCACTTACCCATCCATCTTTCTATTTTTGAACAAACCAAGCATCTGCTTTATTGGGTCTGCACCAGCAGTAAGTTGACAACTGACGATTTTCAGGCAGTCTTCAGCCTTCAAGGCTTCATCAGGGAGTGACAGTGCTTGACTGCTCATCTCTCCCCACTCCCTGCCTACCTCTGGGTTTGAGTCTGTCCTTTCCCCCTCCTCCCACTGTCAGAGCTCCCAGCTTTGGTGGCCAGGCTGTGGGAGGTATATAACTCAGGGGTTCTAGGGGCTCATAGGGAGCACAGGACTAATGTCTAAGTGATCTTCAATCCTACCAGGTCTCTTGCAGTAGCTACAAAATGGATTAAATAGACATTGAAGGCCTCCTCCGGAAGGCTATCTACCAGTGACAGCCTTTGAATGCCACACTTACAAAAAAAGCACATTCATATATTATAGGCAATCATTTGCCCCTACATTAGTGTGGGATCTTGCTTCTGTAGAACAGGCCTATTTATGAACCAGCTGAATCAAGTAAAAGTGTGCATTAAAGTTGCTACAGATTAATATTAAAATGTAAGAGTAAACTAGAAATGAGCCAGAATACTTTGAAATGCCCATTTCCCACGTGTTAGCAGATATTTGATACGAGACTAAGGTACAATGGCTTGAATGCCAAGATATCTGCATTTAGAGTTCTCTCCTTTTTTTTCTTAAAAATATTTTTTAGTGTATTTTTTACTATTCTTGTTCCTCACCAGCAGGCCTTCAATGATCCTGAAAGAAATACAACTGCCCTCTAGTATACAAACATTAAGCAACTTTGTATCTGACAAAGTGTGATGCCAATTGTAATTTTACACATTGTTTGTCATCAATAAAAAAAGAGATAAGATCTTAAGGAAATGGATGTCCCCAGACCCCAATCCCACTATTTTTGTGTGAGCCTGGATCAAACATGCAGATATGATGTTTTAGGTATCACACTGCTTTTCCCATGGGGTTCTTAACTTCCCCAACGCCAACTCTTGGCCTCTTTGAGACTCACCTGGAATGCAGCACAAACCACACAAAGTCCTGGGATACAAGTTCTGGCCTCCCAACACGGGGAGCCTGGTGAATTTTTTCATCACTTTCTTTGACACTTTTTGTTATAATTTTGGAGCCCCAGATATCCCAGTCTCTGTCTCCAGTCATGTAAGTAGTTTCATCAATCTCTTTATAATTGTTCACCTGTATGTATTTGATGCTACTGACCACTACCACCTCCTTCTTGAATTCCTTCTGTCTTGGTGTTCCAAGGTCTTGACCCTATAGTGTCCATGCCAGCTCCTTGCCCTCAGTTCCCCTGAGTGTAAGCAATGTAAGTGGCAATTAATGCAGTAGAATTCCAAGTGCACCTGAAAAATCTCCCTGTGAGCTACCTTCTTATATCCCTCTTCCTACGCTCATTATCTTGGCTTAGACAACTCTCTAGAGGAGTTATTTGCTTAGACTTAAAAGATATATAGCAGCACAGGTGTGAAATCTCTGAAACATGCACTAAGGAGCAAAGGCTTGATATCAGTGGCATAAGACTCTTCCCTATTATGATTTCATCCTTTCCCTAAATACACACAAACTTCTTGTGAGCATCACTGCCTGCCACTTTCACTCCTCCTCCACTGTGAGACATGGTGCTTTCTCTTCAGTCTCTGCCCAACTCAAGGCAAACAAATACTCTGTTTTGAAAGAATTTTAACTCCCAATCTATGATCCACTGTCATATTCTATACGTTTCTTTCTCACTCCAAAATCAAAAGATTACATAGATGAGTGAAGATATCTTGATAAAAGCATACAAGATGATAAGCATTTATTGTGTTAAATCAACATACTGAGCTGCCAAACAGCATGTATGTTTCAGTTCTTTTCCTTAATTCACCAATCCCTGCCTCCAACTTTGACAGAAAGGCATGGGTAGGTATTTTCTCAAAGGAAAGTATATTATATTCCTATGTTAATATGTCAATAACAGGACAGAAGACTTAATCCCTGGGGCCTAAGAGTTAGGGAAAGAGAAATGATTCAGTGAAGGATCAATACAAGAGATGCCTGGTCGCTGAGTCAGTTAAATGTCTGAGTTCTTTAATTTCTGCTCAAGTCATGATCTCATGGTTCATGGGATCAAGTCCTGCATTGGGCTGTGTCCTGATAGCACGGAGCCTGCTTGGTATTCTCTCTCTCTCTCTCTTTCTCTCTCAAATAAATAAATAGTTTTACAAAAACAAGCAATACAAGCTTATGGTTAGCCATGATGGCCAGTGCTTTGAAATGAGTCATGAAAGCAGTTTGGAGGTAGCCAGATCTGTAGCTATATAACAGGTGTTAAAGAATTTGTCTATTTCTGCTAGTAAAGACATTATATCTAGAGAAGCAACTGTATTTCAAGCCACCCACAAATTAAATTGGAGTAATTCATCCCTAACCCTACATCTTCTGCACAGGTCAGACAAGAGGGTAAAATGAGAATGTGATGACCGTCACCATCCCTCCACTCTAGCTCCCACCTCTTTGCAATTTTGGTATTGGAGGGGTGGAGAGGGAAATTTAGGAACTTACATCTGACCCTCACTACCACACAAAGAATACTAAAGTTCATGGAGCTAAAATAGAAATTCTGCAAGCTGCTGACAAACTATTTATTGTATACCCAGGAACTAGAGAAAGAACCACAGGTGGTTTGATGGACCCATTATGTCTACTTCAGGATGCTTCCCATTTTACAGATGAGAACAGTGAGTGAAATAACATCTAGGTCCAAACATCTAGTGGCGATTGGGCCAAGAGCCTATGTTAGTGCCTCCCAGGAGAGTATTATTAAAAACCAACCCAGTATGATTTCTATAATGTAAAATAGCCATTCCTTCAGGGTGTGCTGTTTCTGACTGCTTTGAAATCTTTGTCCTGTCCCTGAGAAATAAATTCTTTCCACAGCTGTGGCTCATAGAAACTAGAATAGTTTAGAACAGAATATCCCTATCATTTATTATGTACTTGAAAAACAACTTAACATTGTCACTAAAGTCATCTGTGATTTGTTTAGACCACATCACGTTAGCACTCCTGAAGTTAGTGCATTCTTCTCTGTCACGTCTTTGTTGGAAGTCATAGTCATTCCAGTCATCATAGGGGCAATATTTGATCCACTTTCTACTATGCTCTTGGTGCAACTAATACATCATCAGATTTTGGAAGTTTTGAGTTTGATGGTGCATGTCACAGCTTAAATTAAACCTCTTTCTTAAGGGGAATGCCACTTTAGGCTTGGAAAAAGCAACACACGCTGTACTTTATTTTGGTGTGTTTTAAGTATTTTGTAAAGGCTTTTCTTTTTCTATTAATGGCCTGGTTTGCATTTATAATTTCAATAAAGCATTAATATTTGCCCATAGTAGATGTGTAGATCCACATCAAGTTTTCATTCATATAAATTCATACTAACAAAATGGATGAGAGGCTGACAAGGTAAAAGCTACAACCACCCAGGTTCATCTCTGGAGCAAAGGGCAGCTCCTGGGGCATAACATGAGATGTCACAATTACACAGTCTCACACTCCACACCTGGAGCTGCCTGGCTCCCAAACCACACCTCAGAGTCAAGTGTCCTGTCCTATCCCTGTAAGTCTCCCCTCTAATCTAGGAGCTGGAAAATTTAGTGTAGTCTTAATTAAAGCCATATTCACCCACTTCTTGTATTCCAGGAATAATGAGTTCATGAAGATGTCAGAGAGATTAGAACATGTTGGTTATTATTTTTTAAATTTTTTAATGTTTATTTATTTTTGAGAGAGAGAAAGAGAGAGTGTGAGTGGTGGGGTAGCGAGGCAGAAAGAGGGAGACACAGAATCCAAAGCAGACTCCAGGCTCTGAGCTGTCAGCACAGAACCCGATGTGGGGCCTGAACCCACAAGCCATGAGATCATGACCTGAGCTGAAGTCAGATGTTCAGCCAACTGAGTCATCCAGGTACCCCAAATGGTTATTTTCTATTTTTTTAAATCTTAGTTTCCCCAAAATGGCTTTACCTAATTTATGATCTCCTATGGATCTTTAAGTGCCACATGTACACAAAAGGGAGCAGTAGAAATATGAAATGGAAGAGAGATCAGAGAGTCAAAATCAGTACTTGACACAATTCTAATCAGGTGCATACTTCAAGGCAAAGAGAAACATCAATCTCCACAGTCTTGAGATGAACAATTTGAACTTTCAGCACTTTTATTTGTGCTTTATGCAATTTATCTCTTGTTACTCTCTCTATAATCCTCCTGCTTCATGTAAAAAGTTCTAAGAGTTGCCCTAGGCCTGTGCTTCTCAAACTTCAATGTGCAATATAATTGATCTTGGGATCTTGTTAGAAAGTAGAGGCTGATTTCGTAATCCTGAGTGGGACCTGAGGGTCTGCATAAGCTGCCAGATGATGCTGATGTTGCTGGTCCACAGACCTCAGACCACTCCTTGAATGATATGGAGGGCAAGCTCCTGGACACAGGGAAGAAAGTTTATCCACTGCTGTATCCATTTTCCTGCTCACCACCCCCAACCTAGGCCCCAATACCAACAAAGAGTTCAGTTATATTTGTTATCTTATTAGGTAATGGGCAGACATTACTCACTGCCTTCTTGTACCATGACTATTCTTCATGACAGTAATTGCTTATTGGGTCTGTCCAGCTGCCCATCAAGTCTTACCAACTCCGCCTCCTCCTAAATCCCTTTCACAGGTCCCTCCTTTGCCTTCATACTACAGAACAGTTTCTTGGCTGGACTTCTTACCTCTAGCCTCTCTTCTCTCTAATCCATGCTTTCTGCTTTTGCCAGGACAATAATCCAAAAACAGGATTCTCATTGCCTCAGAAAAAAATCTAACCCCCACCCCCATAGCATACAAGTCCTTTCACCTTCTGACTGATGTTCGAACTTCCAGGCCAATTACAAACCACTTCCTCACACAAACCTCAGGCTCCTGCCAAAGAGGCCATGGCTCCCAGACAGGACTATATTCTTTCACCTTGCTGCCTTGTACATGTTTTATTTTCTCTCTGAAAGGTTCTTCTCCTCCCCGATTCCTTCTCTTTATGTGAATCATCTTCAAAATCCAGCTCAAATGTCATCTGCTCTTTGAGGATTTTCTGAATCCCCCTCTTAGGAATGGTTGCCTATTCCCTCCTGTGTGTGCAAACCCTGTATGTCCTCTGAGTGCACATACTATGTTTCATTAGATTGCCTTATGTGGCTGTCTATCCACATTAAACTGGGATTCCTTGAGACCGATACTGTGTCTTATCCATTTTTTTTCCACAAATGTATAGAACAGTGCTTGATATATAGTGGCTGTTAAATAAATTTTTGCTGCTTGAACCAATAAGGAGTAAAACAACTGTAGAAACACATACTGACAACTTGCACAGCTACGTGCTGGGGCATAGGGAAGCCTACTTCCCTACCACAGATTTCCTCTCACAGCACTTCACCTGACCTCCAGGATGGGAAGACATCCAGTAGTAGGGAGCAGGAGGAGCACAAAAAAGGGCTGATGGGACCCAAGAATCCCCAGTCTTTGCCTGGATATTTGGATTTCACTGGAAAATATCAGGCAGGGAGAGTTTTAAAGATGTCAAACTCAAATTCTTTCAGGAGATTAAATCTGATAATAAACAAGCAACTGTTAAAAACTACAAGGTAGAGATTTCTTTTTTCTTTGTCCTTATTTTTCTTTTTTGGCTAAGCACAATGTCTGAATAGTCACATGGGATGTGGGAGGCATTTCACAGGACTTATGTATGACTAATGAGTACATTCTTCTCTAGGAAAGGCATGATGCATGGCGAGCAGGTTCAGGCTCCTCCGAAATCCTCATTTATCAGTTGGATATCAACTCCCACCTTCCTGATGGAGCCTTCCCTATCTTTGGGCTCAACAGACCCAAGTGTCTGCTGGGTACATAAGCACAGCTCATTCCCCTGTGGTACTGCTATGAATTCTTACAGGAGAGGCCTCTACACTCAGTGCCCAATGGGATTTATTTTCCTGCAGGACATGTGCTGAGTGAGAAAGTTTGCCTTAACTAGTCCTGGCACTTGCTTGTGTGTTCCCACTTGTCCCCTGCCCTCACTTTCCATAATCCAAACAAAAAACACATTTTCTAAAATAGTATGGAAGTACAATTTCTTTCCAATGATGTACAATGGCAATTTTTTTTCTTATACTAATCAAGTGATTGAGGAATGGGAGATTACTTAAGGATGCTCTTCAGGATCTCCTCATTTTGCTGAAGAAATGAAGAAACTGCAACCCAGATAAAGGAAGGGATTGAGTGAAGTGACTCTAGATGACAGAGATGGGTCTACATTTCCTGTGTGCTGGGCCAGTTTGGTCTCCAACGTGTAGTATGTGACTGTTGATTGTACTTCTTGTTTATCTTCATGGACTTTGGAGTCAAAAGACCCAGACCTACCAATGTCTAGTTCTTCTTGATAAGCTACTGAGCCCAGTACCATTATCTATAAAACAGGTAAAAAAATAAAGACTACTCCCACAATGTTATTGCAAGAAACAGATTTATTATGAAAGAGGAAGCTCTCTATATAAGACATCATATAAACTGTGAGATAATAGAAAAAATATATATATTAGTCCCTCCTCTCCCCATTCCTGGCACAGAGCTCCTAAAATCCTTGTAATCTTCTAAGTGATAAGAACACTAAGGGCATCTCTTGTTCTATTATTTGTCTTTGGCTTTTACTCTGACATAGGACTCAAAATTCTTGTAAGTTCCTTAAGTGATAAGAATACTAGGAGCATCTTTTGTTCTATTGAAGCGACTCCAGATGGGCTCTTGGATGGCTCCTGGATAGAGGCTGGACTCAGAAAGTGAAGTCATGACTGGAAGTTTGAAATTTTCGCCTCACACCTCACCATACTCCAGAGAGTGGGGAGGAGATAGAAATTGAGCCAATGATCAGTCCTGCCCATACCATTAGCCTCCATAAAAATCTCAAAACTATGGGTTTTGATTGCTTTCAGGTTGGTGTACACATCCAAACTGTGAAGGTGATATACCCCAACTCCACAGGGACAGAAGCTCCTGTGCTCAGGACCCTCCCAAACCTCACCCTAAATATGCCCTCTGTGGCTGTTCATCTGTATCATCTATCACATCCTTCAACAAACTGGTACATGTAAGTGAGTGTTTCTCTAAATTCTGTGAGTCACTCTAGCAAATCACTTGAACCCAAGTTAGGGGATGATGAAGCCTCCATTCTATAGCTGGTTGGTCAGAAGCACAAGTGCCAACTTGAGCTTGCAACAGACATCTGAAGTCTGGGCCAAAAGGCAGTCTTGTGCGACTGAGCCCTTAACTTGTGAGATATGATGCTATCTTCAGGTAGAGAATGTCTAAATTGAGTTAAATTGTGGGACACCAGATGGTGTCACAAGAATTGCCTGGTGTGGGGAAAAGCCTCCTCACATTTGGTGACCAGAAATGTCAGAAGTGTTCTGTGAGACTAGTAAAGGAGACACACAGGAAAGAAACATGCAGTAGGGAAGAAGTGGGTTTTTCCCTACATAGGAAGGAATAATGGTAGGCTTTTCCTTTACAAACATGAATTATTGCTACTTCTTTCTAACAAAGAGTTTATCAATTTTTTTGCATAAGAATTTAATAGAACTTTGTGCCACCTACAAAGTTAAGACAAATTGATTTTAGAAGTACACATGTCAACTATACAAGATGAAGAAACTTCTTTAAGCTATAAATCTGTCTTTAGTATTTCATTTTTGCTACTGGCCATGTCCCAACATACGTCTTAATCAGTCTTCAGTATGTCAACTCTGTTTTGAGAGTTAGCTGGGATGTTCCAATCCACTGGGCCTCATCATTTTATCCTCAGCCACCTTTTCCCTTTGGGACACTCAGTGCCAAGCAGAGGTCTAAGACTGAATTAGACTATAGATTCATGGGACTCCTCCAGCAGGTTTCCTTAAAGATTCAACAATCCAGAAGTTTAAGTACTGACTGTAACAATGACAACTAACACTTGCACAGACTCAACCACTAACAAAGCCATTACCTATACAGCCTGCAGAGGCAGGGAATTTTTTTTTCCATTTAAAAGTGGAGGCTCACTGATGTAAAGTAAATTGCCCTAGTGGCAAGTTATGATACTAAAGACAGTGTGTTTCCTGCTTCAGCACACTGTTGCCTCTGGCTATTTCTAAGGTTAAAAGGAGTCCTTATATCTTCCAGAAGCAGTATTCAACATGTGGGTACAAATAAGGGTAAAGATAAGGTCTGTCACTCAGATTTCTGGAGTCCATATATTTGGTGAAAATCCTTAAATGCATGTACTTTTATGATATGTAGGCTATTAGCATCAATGCTGAAGTACAATGGCAATATAAAAGGTATTAAGGACAGTTTGCCATAACAGTTGTTTTTGCATGAATGTACATTCCTTTCCCTGGTGGTGATGTGGTAGCATGAAGGAAGGAAGAAGGGTGTGCCTCGGTATTTCTATCAGCCTCCATGGGAACAGGCTCAAGTCAGAAATTGATGCTGGGAAGCAAAAAGTATTCTGTCTGTGAATGCCTATGAATCTCACTATTCACCAGATGTGGGCAGAGACAACTATGGGGTTTAGACGCATTTAATGATAATGGTTTTCAGCTGCTACCCAGATGGAGCTCAGATCCAATGTCTAGTAACATCTTTGCTTCCCTCTCATTGTACCCATGTACCCCATGGTGGGCAAAGAAAAGCGCTCATGATCTTTCATAACTTAGACATCTGGTACAAGAGGAATTTTTCCCTTGACTGCTTGAAAATTCACAAACATGATTTGGCTGACCTCAAGCGTTTAGAACTCAAGTGCATAAAAGTGTAAGAAACTTATAGGATGTCAGAAACACCTTGGCTCACACACCACACCTCACAGCCACCTGGTTCTTACAGCTCATGGCACTTGCCATTTCCTCTTCCAGGGCCCTTTCCTTTGGGGGTCCTCACAGAAACTATGCAAAGGTCAAAAAATTAGAAAGCCTAACTAGGGATCACATGCCCCTGAGGCCAATTAGCATTCATATCTACATGACTTAGACTGTCCCTTCACATCCCCAGACTCAAAAAGCACTTGCCTGGACTTCTCCTCAATAAGCATCTTCTGGTTTGACACAAACACAAAATCGTTATGTCCAACCTCTTCCTGATCTTTTCAGTCCTGCCCCATGGCTAAAGATTTCTCTGCCCTATCTAGGAGTAGCAGGCCTGGCTACATAAATCGTGGGTCTCAGTATAAAATGAAATGTAGGAAACCTTGTTCCAAAAACAGAGGGAAAGTGTCATTAAAAGTATTCAAATATAGAACTTTTTCTCTCTTGCATGGCTTCTCTCTTATTTTGTCATGGTGGTTTCTGTTTGATATGTAATATAATTCTAAGTAAAGAAAAATTAAAAATTTAAATTACTAGCTTCAAGTTTACCAGTCATCTTTATATTGTACAAAGCCAGCTTTAAATGCAAATGCAAGAGCATTTAACTCATATGTGGAGTCACCAACATCAAGCTATTTGTATATCATGAAAGCATATGTATTTTGCTCTCACCAGAAAAGTGGGAAAGCTGCACAAAATAAAATCCACTGTTTTTCTTTCATTTGTTTATACATGCACATGTTACTGCCTAAACTCTGTACCACTGGCTTACTCATAAGAAAGGAAGGTGGAAACAATAGGGAAATATGAGTTCCCCTCTCTTGCTTCTGTGTCACTTTCAGCGTTAAGTGGTTGGCTAGTGCAGGGAGGTATAGGAGTAAGATCTCTGGTCATTTGTGTTTCTTAGAATGCCACTTCCTTCCTTCTGCGTTCACAGCAAGTTCTGGTTAGAATGGAAAGCATGACTTACCAGGATTGTCACTCCCTCCACTTAATCATAGATGGAACATGCTTATCTTGTACTCACTTTGAGTCTCACTGATCTCCCACGAGCCAGGTAATCACGGGCACTGTGTACTCATGGAGTATGCTGTACTCATAGAATCCTATGTTCACAGGCACCCTGTGGTCACAGTATCCTGTGCTCATGGGCACCCATACTCATGGACACCCTGTTCTCATGGAGCATCCTGTGTTCATGGGCACCTTATTTATATGGGCACCCTGTTTCCATGGATATTCTCCACTCATGGGGCATCTTGTGCTCATGGGATGTGGTGAGCATTATATGCAAATGAGGAGGAAGTAATTGAAGACATGCACATTGCACATTGCTCCTCTTTTAGTTGCATCTCCATTGCTCCATTGTATTTCACTTAAAAAACAAATGCATCTTTGCATTTTGATACTTTCTTCTACTTTCCTCACAGTTTTAACCTGTTTTACCTCCTAGAACTCTGACCTGTGTGGGTATCTCGGGGTTCTAGCTCTAGTACTCTCCTGATATTGTTACTCCTCTTGCAGAACTCTAGCCACCCATCTCTGGTGTTGGCAAAAGAATCAAAAGCAAGCAGATTCTAGGAATCCATTTGGCAAATCTAGTCCTGAGTTTGAACATTCTAGTGTGCAACTTATAGTGTAATTCCTAAAAATGGCTACTATAAAATCTAATCACTGTCTCTGTAATTGCCACTGCCTCTATGATTTACTAAAATAACATAACAAACTATGATTTTTAACATTTTTCTACCATAACAGATGGTCTGTGAAGCATCATTGAGGCAAAGACAGGTTTAAATCTAGTATGTGACAATAACCATTATGAATCAGGCAGAAGAGTTCAAGTTTTAGTTCTGCCACTGATGATCCAAGTAGCTTAGCCTCCAGAAGCCTTGGTTTTCTCCTCCATAAAATGAATCACTCACCTCACAGTATTATTTTAAGACTCCAATGAAGTAATGATTGTGAAAGTATTTTGCAAACTTTAAAATGCTATAGTTTGTGAGATAATATTATAATACTGTGACCTGAGTGTAAAAATAAAGAATAAATCTTGACTATTAAATTGATAAGTGAATTCTCTACTCCCAAAGGTACATGATGCATAGAGCATAAGAAAAAAGTTATGTTTGATCCTAGCCTATCCCCCTCACTCCTAGTTTCCATACTCCCAGACAGAGAGAGGAAAAAGACATGGACGTTGGAGATGAATGACAGCTAGATGGGGTAGGAACATCTAGACACTCTACCATAAGTTGGTTAATTAAGAACATGTTTTCACTGCTAAATATTAAGCTCCACAAAGATGGACATTTTGTCTTGCTTTTTGCTGTATCCTTAGAGACCACGGCAGAGCTAGGCATGTTAGTAAGTGTTCAGCAATGGTTGTGAAATGAAAGCATGGCTAAGAGATGGACAAGGAGAGCAAAAGATATAGAGACAGGGTGAGGCTAAGCTCATCCTCTAACTGCTAATTCTCATCCCCACTGCTTATTTATCCAGATAACAAGGTAAGAGTTCTTTAGCCCCTTTTAGCCTTCTTTTAACCTGCTGTTAAAGATTAATAATACTACAATTCCCTTCTGCCACATCACAGGGAGGAATGAAATTTTAGAAGAACATGGTCAATGGAGAAGTCTGGAGAATGCTTTGGGGATCAGTCCCCAACATTTTATGTTCTTAAAGAATAGCTTGATGACTAATCATGATGGTTTGGTCCATTTCTTACAGCATGTGGCATTTTCTACGGGAGAAGCATCCCACAAGTGTAAACAGCCAGAACCGTTAACTGAACATGACACATGGGCTACGTGTTTTTTTTCCTACAACACAATGAAAGCACTTTTAGAAGATGTTGATGTGTTAAAAATATTACATCCATTCTGTTTTTCTAATGAAGCTGAGAGAATTTGTCCTGTGGGCTTTGATAAAATAATCAACTCATTTATTCTGCACAGAAAAAATATTATTCAAAAAGCAAAGTTATGATATAAAATCTTTTTTCCCCCTGATTCTCTCCTTTGTTTCCAAGAGAGTGTACTTTTCTGTTCCCAAAGAGTTAAACAGATTTTAATCTAAATTCTTGTGAACACTATACAAAAAGTTTAAATTTTATTTTCTTTTTGTAAAAGTGAGCCTAGACACTCTGCCACCACCTTAAAAATAATAAGTAAATGATTTGATTTATAAAACACTGACTCAAAATTCTAGAACAGAGGACCCGAGTATGCCTTTAGGCCTCCCTGTGGTAAGGTACAGGCCTCTGTTGGAGTAGGAGTCTTGGTTCATCATATCTGACAAGCAGCAGATACAAAAAAATACAAAATTATAAGAAAGCAAATAAAATTTTTTTTCACATTTTAAAATTTTATGTGAGGGAGAGAAAAAGAGACCATGCATGAGCCAGGAAGAGGGGCATAGAGGGAGAAAGACAGGCTCTCAAGTAGGCTCTATACTTAGCTTGGAGCCTGATGTGGGACTAAATTCCATGACCATAGGATCATGACATGAGCTGAAATCAAGGGCCAGGCATTTCGCCAACTGACCCAGGTGTCCCTAAAACATTATTTCTTAAAAACAACAAATTATTAACATAAAGCAACAGTCCCTCACATATTATGAAATTTGATGTCCTAACTCTTGAATAGACAGATTACAAGTAGCGAAATTGAACCAGTTTTTAAAACTGTCAAAATCAAAATTTCAGGACTAGATAGCTTAAAAGGGAAATTCTACCAAACACTTAAAGAAGAGTTAGTATATATCCTTCTCAAATTATTCTAAAAAGTGAAAGAGGAAGGAAAACTTCCAAACTCAAAGACACAACAACAGCAAAAAGAAAATTAAGGGCCAATATCCTGAAAAACATAGGTGCAAAAATTCTCAACAAAATATCAGCAAACTAAATTCAACAATACATTAAAAGGATCATACTACAATCAAGTGGAATTTATTCTAGGGATGCAATGTGTCAATGTGATACACCACATTAACAAAACAAAGAATAAATGTCATATAATCATTGCAATAGATGCAGAAAAATGTTTGATAGAATTTAACATCTACTTATGATGAAAATTCTCAACATACTGTATATTTCCACATAATAAAGGTCATAAATGACAAAGCCACAGCTAACTTCATACTCAATAGTGAACAGCTAAAAGCTTTTTCCTTTAAGATCAGAAATAAGGCAAGATGCCCACTCTTACTCAACAGTTTTGGAAGCCCTACCTATTGCAATTTGGCAGAGAGAGAGCGAGTGAGAGAGAAAAGAAGGAAGGAAGGAAGGAAAGGAGGGAGGAAGGAGGGAGGGAAGAAGGAAAGAAAGAAAGAAAGAAAGAAAGAAAGAAAGAAAGAAAGAAAGAAAGGGAGGAAGGGAGGAAGGGAGGAAGGAAGGAAGATCATCCAAATTAAAAAGGAAGAGGTAAAATTGTCCCTTTTTGCAGATGACATGATGCTATATATAGAAAGTTCTAACTACATCAAAAAAAACTTAGAACTAATAAATTAATTCAGTAATGGATACAAAATTAAGATCTGGTAATTGTGTTTCTATACAGTAATATGAGCAATCAGAGAAAGCAATTCAGAAAACAATCCCATTTATAATTGCATCAACAAGTATAGGATATGTAGGAATAAATTTAATCAAGGAAGTAAAAGACCTGTACTCTAAAAACTATAAATTTAAATAAATTGAAGACCACAAAAATAAATGGAAAGACATATTGTGTTCATAGGTCAGAAGAATTAATATTGCTAAAATGTCCATACTACCCAAACTAATCTGCAGATTCAATGCAATCCCCATCAAAAATAGCAATGGCACTTTTCACATAACTAGAACAAGGAATCCTAAAGTTTTTTGGAATCATCAATGATCCCAAAAAGCCAAAGCAATCTTGACAAAGAAGAACAAAGGTGGAGGTACCACACTCCTGACTTCAAACTATACTACAAAGCTATAGTAATCAAAAGGTTTTATGATACTGGCATAAAAACAGACATATAGATCAATGGAATATAATAGAGAGCTTAGAAATAAACATATATGGCTAATTAATCTATGACAATGGAAGCAAGAATACACAACTATAAAAGACAGTCTCTTCAAACTCTTCAAACATCAAATGGTGTTGAGAAAACTGGACAGCTACATATAAAAGAATGACTCTGGACCACATTCTCATACTATGCACTAAAAGAACTTCAAAATAGATTACAAATTTAGATATAAGACTTGAAATCATAAAACTCCTAGAATAAAACATAGGCAGTAAGCTCTGGTCTTAGCAATATTTTTTTGGGTCAGTCTCAAGCAAAGACAACAAAAGCTAAAACAAGCAAATAGGATTACATCAAAATAAAATGCTTTTTCAAAGGAAACATTAACAAAATGAAAGAACAACCTACTAAATGGGAGATATTTGCAAACCATACATCTGATAAGAGGTTAATATACAAAATATATAAATAACTTACACACTTAATATTTTTTAATTTTTTTTTGAGAGACAGAGACAGCGCGAGCAGAGGAGGGTCAGAGAGAGAGGGAGACACAGAATCCGAAGCAGGCTCCAGGCTCTGAGCTGTCAGCACAGAGCCCAACCCGGGGCTCAAACCCACGAATCGTGAGATCATGACCTGAGCTGAAGCCGGACACTTAACTGACTGAGCTGAAGCTGGACACTTAACCGACTGAGCCACCCAGGTGCCCCCACACTTAATATTTTAAAAAGACTTGATTAAAACAAGACAGGGTGGGGGTGCCAGGTGGCTTAGTAGGTTCAGCTTCTGACTTCAGCTCAGGTCATGATCTCACAGTTCGTGGGTTCACACTCCATTTTGGGTTCGGGCTCACTGTTGTAAGTGCAGAGCCTGCTTTGGATCCTCTGTCCCCCTTTCTTTCTGCTCTTCCTCCACTCATTTTCCCTCCCCCCACTTCCTCTCTCTCAAATAAATAAAGATTAAAAAAAGACAAATGACTTAAACATTTTTTTTACAAAGAAGACATATAGATAGCTAACAGGCACATGAAAAGATGATCAACATAATTAATTATCAGGGAAATTCATATTAGAACCACAATAAGATATCAACTTACACTGCTGGAGGCCTGGGGCTGGTCCAGGGTCCCCTGAAGGCGTTGCGGCGTCGGCGAAAAATTGGGTTGAGAGAGATCCACGCAGTTTCTTTCTTTCTTGGTCACCAGCCTGGCATCATTTCTAGCATCTCTCTGGCATCTCTCTGTCTTGCCAGGTTTTGGGCCTTTATTTATAGACTTAAGTGTTAACATGACATCAAAAAGTGGAATTTTTACAAATAATTCTCAGTGATAAAGATGCTTTGAAAAGGGTGCAGAAACAGGTTTTACAGAGGCATTTTTTCAGAACTATTCTAATTACAATGAGGTAACTTATACATCATAGGATAACAGGATATTCTCAGTGGAAAGCAGATAACATACACATTTGTTTAAACCGGTAGTAAATCTTACAACTAAGATAGCAGGAAGTTTTCAGTGAGAAGCAGTTAGCAAACATTATTTATAACAATAATGCTAAGATTCAGGCATAAACAAGGCTAGGAGGCATTCTGTTTGGCTCATAAGAGGCAGAATGTATTCCCGATGGTTAGTAGATAAACCTTTTGTCAACCTTGTTCTTTGATGTTGAAGGTGTAAGCACCATAGGCGCCCTAGACAAGCCGGCCTTCACATATGAGTTTAAGTTGTAACTACTCTTTTTTTTTTTAATGTTTTTTTTAATTTATTTTTGATACAGAGAGAGAGCATGAGAGAGGGAGGGGCAGAGAGAGAAGGAGACACAGAATCTGAAGCAGGCTCCAGGCTCTGAGCTGGCTGTCAGCACAGAGCCTGACGCGGGGCTCGAACCCACGAACGTGAGATCTGACCTGAGCCGAAGCCGGAGGCTTAACCGACTGAGCCACCCAGGCGCCCCAAGTTGTAACTACTCTTACCCATCCTCACAATGGGCACCAAATTAGCATATGTATGCACAGTAATTTATGCCTGGCTCTTGTTTGTTTCTTATTCCTAAGTTAGGCTTTTTCTCTGGGCCAAAGTAAATATTATTCTTGTGTTCTTTAACCTCCTTTATTATCCATGTCTTAAGTTTGTGAAGCTCAACAGAAGAGCCTTTCAACAAAACATCTCCAGTGCTTTGTTTAAATTCTTCTTTATAGAGGTGGGAATATGCTTCTTCCCATGAGGTATCTGTGTGGGGAATATCGGTCTGACTTGGAACATTGTGAGGCCTAATCAATAGCAACAGGCTTAATTTCACATGAGCAGTAGTAGCAGGAGATGCTTGTTTCCACCTCTCATGGCAGGAGCCGTGCAACGTCTGCCACTTCCTTACTGTGACCGTGTCATCCAGCAAGGCCGGAGGGCTCCCAGCATTACACCTGTCAGAATGGCTATTATCAAAAATTAAAAAGATAACAAAGAGTTGGCAGGAAAGTGGAAAAAAGGAAACTCTCATCACTGTTGGTGGAAAAGTTAATTGGTGCAGCCACTGTGGAATACAGTGTGGAGGTTCCTCAAAATATTAAAAATAGAATTACTATACAATCCAACAATTCCATTTTTAGGTATTCACCCACAGAAAATGAAGACACAAATTCAAAGAGATATATGTGCCATGTATTCACTACAGCATTATTTATAACAGCCAAATATGAAAGTAGATGAATGGATAAAGAAGATTTGGTGCATGTAAGTGCACACACACACACGCATGCGCACATGCACGCACGCACACACACACACACACCCACACACACACACTGGAATATTATGCAGCCATAAAAATGAAATTTTGCCATCTGTGAGAACATGGATGAACCTAGAAGGTGTTATGCTTAGTGAAATAAGTCAGAGAAAGATCCACTTTTACGTGGATTCTAAAAATATAAATAAATAAATAAAAACAAATGAAAAAAACAAACAGGAATAGACTGATAGATATAGAAAACAAACTGTTAAGTCACCAGAGTAAGAAGGTGTTGGGAGGATGGATGAAACAGGTGAAGGGTATTAAGAGGAACAAACTTCTATTTATAAGATAAACAAGTCTCAGGGATATAAAGTACAAATAGAGAATATGGTCAATAATACTGTAATAATTTTGTATGGTGACAAATGGTAACTAGATTTATCATGGGGATCATTTTGTAATGTATGAAAATGTTAAATCACTATGATGTACACCTGAAATTAACAGGATATTATATCAATTAATCATATAATCTCAAAATAGGATGTTATATCAATTATACTTCAATTTAAAAAAAGCAACTGATGGACTAATCATTGTGACTTCTAAGTTCAATTCGGTGAGTTTCTGACTTTGTTATCCAGATTCTTGTATCAATAAAAAGTCACCATTATTACCAGTTAGTATGATATCACTTTGGAAGGGAGTAGGACCAAGATTAGGCAGCACTATCACTGAGAAGATGGAAATTTGAGTTTCCTGTTGCTGGTGCTCTTGGCCCGTAATGTGCTTACTTGGCTCTGCATCTGCCCCTAGTTTCAACCAACATTTCTGTGGAAAGATAAGAGGTATTGGTGCTTCAGGAGAATTTGCTTTTTCTTCTGATAGTATTTGGTAAAGTACTTCCAAACTGATGATCTTGCTCTTTCCAGTGAGCAGTGGTAAGTGCTTAATACTGAGCACTAAGAAGAAGGTGAGGATGAGGTGAATTGGTTTGTAGCCTTTGCTGAGTTCCTGGTGTAAATATTCCCACCAATGCCTTTTACTATAAACTAAAAATCTGTATAGAGAAAGAAATAATTCTTACAGTTCCTGAGGTTAGAAGTCCAAAATGAGTCCTCCAAGGCTAACACAAATGGGGAGTCATACCATGCATTTAAGTAGCATAAAGACATCAATATTCTATAAATTCATCTACAAATTTAATGTAATATGAACAAGATTGTTTTCATTAGACAAGTTGCCTGCAAAGTACATATGGCAGACTAACCAAGCAGGAACAGTCAGAAGAACTCTAAAAAGAAAAGAAGTGGGAGATTTATTAGATATTAAAACACCTGGCAACAGCTAAAATCATTAAAATAATGAACAACTATAAAAATCATTGTGGCAATGGCTGCTCATTTTCCCACAACTAATTCTGATTTTAATAAAACCTTCATTTTATTGGAGGTATGCTATGGTCTGAATGTTTTCGTCCTGCCAAATACCTATGTTAAACCGCTGACTCCCAAGGTCATGGTACTAGGAGGTGGGGATTTGGGAGATGATTAGGTTATAAAGGCTCTGCCTTTATTAATGGAATTAGCATCCTTATAAATGATGCTCCATGCCTTTCCTACAATGTGAGGACCAGCAGGAAGTCATCAGTCTGGAACTGGGAAGAAAAGCTTTGCCAAAACCCAGCCATAATGGCACCCTAGCATGGACTTGCAGCCTTTAGAACTCTAAGAAATAAATTTCTGTTGTTCATACTGTGGTGTTTTGTTATAGTAGCTGGAATGGACTAAGACAAGGTTTCAACATGTCCATATTTTAAAATTTACATTTTACAATTTTCTCTTGCAGAGTAAGTATCCACATGACTAATTTCTGACCATTGTGACATGGCTGGGTGTCAAGTTTCCTACTTCTATTGTAACAAGTTGTCATAACTTGTTTAAAACAAAACAATACTGAAGGTCAGAAGTCTAAAATGAGATTTATAAGGCCAAAATCAGGGTGTCAGGGGATTATGTTCTTTCTTCAAGGGAGAATCTGCTTCCTTGCCTTTTCCAGAGCTTCTAGAGGCCACCTGCATTCCTTGGCTCATATTCCATTTCTTCCAACAAAGAAAATCACCCCAACCTCTGCTCTGTTATCATATATACTTTTCTAAATTCAATACTCCTGTTTTCTTATATGGACTTTAATCATGACACCAGACCCACCAGAATATCTTCCCATTTTAAGGACCTGAACTTAATCATACCTGCAAAGTCTCTTTTGCCATGAAAGGTAACATATTCACAGATCCCAGGGAATAGGACGTGGATATCTTTGGGGAAAGAACTATTCTGCCCATCATGGCTGGTCTTTCTGAAAACCCTGATGGAAGGAAGCTAAGGACTTCCACTGTCAGCCATGATAAAGAAACTAAAGCCAGATTTAACCTTCTTCCATAAACAACCAGAAAACTGGAAGAAAAAAAATCCAGTTATTTTTAGTTACTGCACAATAGGCAGCACAGGACTATAATCTCTGTGAGAAGAGACACAAATGACGTGAGTGCTGCAGTCACCCCAGTTTTCTCCCCGGAGATAATTTCTAAATATCTTGGGAGGAAAAGGAAACCATATAGAGACTTGGGGAATCTGAGTTAAAGAGCCAGAGATTGGAGTTCCGTCAGCCAGAAGTGACAAGGAAGAGTTCTGTAAACAAGGGAGCTACCCAGGAAATGAGCTTTGACAATGTTACGACAGTCCTCTTGAACCTTTGCTGGGTAGTAAGTCATGCATGCTGGGATGAACTTCACAAAGGAAGTCAAATAACTACAAGGTAGTTGTGATCTGAACAATAAAGAGCTCACACCAGGCATGGAGATTTCAAGCCCCAACCAGGTGGAGTAGAGATCCTGATGATCACCAGTTTATTCAGTGGAGACTATGTATGTGGGTCATGCCTTTGTTGTGACACTGAAGTAACACTGCAATGAGGATTACTCTGGGAGAAAGGGAAAGAGAAAGGAAGAAAATGGGGGGGGGGTGGTAAATGAATGCAAGTAAGAAATAAAAATTAAAAGGCAAAAGTTTAGTAGAAAATTGACTTAGCTGGGATTAGTCATTTTGCAGTTTCCATTTCCTATATTGTCATCATGAAGCCCTTGAGGCTGACAGCCAGAACAAAGGTTGCCAAAGCAGAACAATGGAGAGAATTTGGTATGTTCCTGATACTGTAGCACCACTGCTACAATGCTAAGTGCTTACTTCAGTCTTTATGTTAAATGACACAAAAATAAAACCTATCTTGTTTATAATTTTTTTTAATTTTTTTAATGTTTTTTTATTTATTTTTGAGAGAGACAGAGACCATGCGAGTAAGGGTGGGTCAGAGAGAGAGGGAGACACCAAATCCAAAGATAGGCTCCAGGCTCTGAGCTAGCTGTCGGCACAGAGCCCTATGCGGGGCTAGAACCTACGAACCACGACCTGAGATCATGACCTGAGCTGAAGTCAGACACTTACCCGACTGGGCCACCCAGGTGCCCCAAAACCTACTTGTGGGGAGAAGCACTGGGTGTTATATGGAAACCAATTTGACAATGAACTATTATAAAAAAATAAAATAAAATAAAATTAACCCCTTGAATGATAAGCATCTTGCCCAGACATAACTGCTAAAGGGCCTTGAAGAAAAGAAGATTCTTTGAGAGACAGACTCCCTCATTGCTGTTTTTTTCACTTCTGTTCTCACGGCTGTTCTCTCTTCTGTGATAAAAAATGATCCTTCCCAGAGCATGTTTTTACTTTTTCAAGGACCATAAACTATGTAATCATTAAGGAAAAAAAAATGTGTAATACCCTATGGCATAAAAGACACTGCCTTTCTTAGTAAAGTGTGGCTTTACCACCAAAAAAAAATAATAATAATAAATTAAATAAATAAATAAACAACTATTATTTGGGTCCTCTTTTATATGCAGCCAGATTGAACTTTTACCAAATTACAAATTAATAGAACAGACTGGAAAATCTAAAAATAGATTAAAGCATATATACAATATTTGGTTAAGAAGATATGTGATAAAAATGATAATAGTAACACTTCAAATCAGTAAGGAAAATAAATTTCAATTTTAATAAATGGGATAACCACCTGAAAAAAAGAAGTGGAAATGGTGCTTCACATATTCAAACTAAATTTCATATGGATCAAAGATTGAAATGTAAGAAATAATACCATAAAAGTGCAAGAAAAAAACATAACATTTTTAAAAAGAAACTCAGAGGGGAATAGATCTTTCTAAGCATGACACAAAATGGAAAATCCATAAAAGACTGAAAGATCAAATTATGTAAGGGGTGCCTTGGTGGCTCAGTTGCTTAAATGTCCAACTCTTGATTGCGGCTCAGGTCCTGATCTCACAGTTCATGATATCGAACCCCATGTTGCACTCTGTGCTAACAGCACAGAGTGTGCTTGGGATTCTCTCTCTCCCTCTCCTTCTGGCCCTCCGCTGATCTCTCTCTCTCCCAAAATAAATAAATAAGATTAAAAAAAATAAACAAAATGTGTACAACATGGCAAAAATGCATAATCCAAGTCAAAAGAAAACTAACAAACTGAGGACAATATTTTCATGTCATATCACAGCTAAGGATATCTTTCTTTATGTATAATGTGTTCTACAACTAATAAATGTGAGCAGATGGGTCACAGAAAAATAAAAAATAAAAAAACTCCTAAGCCTATGAAAAGAGTGCTTAATTTCACTTGTGACAAGACCAACACAAATTAAAATTAAATGACAGAGCATTTTAACTTATCAAATTGAGATACCATGGTGGTGAGAAGTAGGACTCTACTCTCATATGTTATTAGTAAGAATATCAAATACAAGTTATGGAAATTTGGCGATATCTTCTAAAATTAAAAATGCACATACCCTTTGATTCCCTTATTCCACCTCTAGTTATTTATCCAAAATACATTCCCACACTTGTGAAAGGATTTATCCATTCATTCAATAAATGAGTGCTCTAACTTAAAGCACTTTTTTCCAGGCACTCTTTATAAAAAAAAATTACTAGCTATCACATATTTTGTGATAGGAGAAAATTAGAAACAATTTAAGTATCCATGAATAAAGGCCAGGCAAAATAAACTATGGGACATCCATACAATGATAGATGATGAACCTATTACAGAGAAACAGTACCAAACCTTGCGATATGGAAAGATTTTTCAAAATATAAACTTCCTAAAGGCATGGATTTTTGTTTTGTTTACTACTATATCCTTAGCACATAGAAGAATGTATGGCACATATTAGATTTGCAACACATCTTTGATGATCTAACAAAGTGAGAAAAGACAAAGCACATAATGGTGTGCTGCAATATATGTAGGAAAATATGAATATACATTTCTAAATCATCAAGACTCTTTGGGTGCATAGATTCCCTCTGTGAGAAGTAAGGGAGATGATTCATTTTCAGAAATACCAAATGAAAGGTGTTCTGTCTAGTTAACAATAGGTTTACCATTTATTGGAAATATGTATGAACCCTTCCCCCCAACACAATGGAGTCCCAAACCCTTGACATTTCACTTCCTGGTTCTTCTCTCCCTCTTCATTTTATGGGCTTATTTTTTGTGGGCTTTGCAATGAACATGTGCCAAAGAGCTGATGTCTCTGCATTACCTCTAGGAACGTACATTTATTCCAATCAGACTCCTTTCTGACCTTACATGGGCATAGGCGACTTCTGGATAAGGCTGTAACCTCTGTCGTACTCAGTCATGAGGAACCAGGGGAAGGACTCAGGCTAGGAGAGAAATTGTCTGCTGTGACTGCCCCGAGTGTGCCTGTCCGTCAGACAGCCGCTCTTGCAAGAATGTTGATTAAAGCCTCACTTTATTATGCTTGGAGTCTTCGCGCCCCTCCTTTGATTGGGGCAGTGAGCTTATTTCTCACAACTCCCAAGAGAATTTTAGGGGATGGGGGACCAGAGAGGGAATTAGGCTCTTCTCATTCCACATAACTTCTTGTTCATTTTGAAAGCTGTCCCATGTGCATTAATTGCCTCTTGAGAGAAGTACACATATTCACCACATGTACATCTCTTCAGATCCTTTTTTGTTTCCCCACCGGTAGTGGCTTGAGTAGGAATTAGCATTCCTTGGTGGCTTCTGAGATACTCCCAGCACAATACTAGGCATTTTTCATAAATGTATTCCTCTTGCTAACATTTTATAAGGTCATATCTGTTAACTCTGCACCTACTCAAAAACAATCCAGTTGAGATTTCAAGGAGTAAAGTGACTCATCCCCAAATACAAAGATGTGTGTGGGCCCTCCAGGGCCCTGTGAGAAAAAAACAAAAACAAAAACAAACAAACAAACAAAAATCCTTCATGGTCCCTCAACAATTTCAGCAGGTATTATTTGCTAGGTCAGCTCTGCTCAAAAGCTTTTCTGGCACCCCATCCCACTCCACTTCTGACACACACAGCTTCCTAGTCTGGATCAATGTTCCACAGCTGTGTTTCCAAAGTGCCCTATGATTATATCTCCCAAAGCTCTAACTCAGCACATCCTACTTTCCGGTATTATTATCAGTCTCCCACACTAGACTGAGAACCAGCATGGTGAGGAAGGAACCATGTTTCAATGTTTCTGTAGCTCTGACATCTAACATAGTACCCACCTCGACAATTGTTTGAAAAATGAATACATGAAAGGATTGAATGAATAGCCAGATGCTTTTGCAAAGAAATCCCAGCCCCACAGGCAAGCATTTTGGCAACATGCTGGAGGCTTAACTGTTCCCACAAGTGGAAAGAACTCATCCAGTGGAGGGATGTAAACTGTACCTGTTGAAGACGTCACCATCAGAATCAGAAGAATGGTACTTCAGGTACATCCAGTAGAAGGCCAAGCCAGAAATCCAGTCAGAAGAGATGAAAGGCCAGAGCTCCGGAGGGACAAGTCAGATGCAGACTATAAGACAAAACAAGTTCAAACCTTAAGTAGATTGAATTTGGTGTGCCTGGGTGGCTCAGTGGGTTGAGGGTCGATTCTTGTTCTTGGCTCTGGTTGTGATCTCATGGTTTGTGGGATCGAGCCCCACATCTCTCTCTGTCCCTGGGATTCTTCCTCTCCCCCTTTCTCTGCCCCTCCCCCATCTGAACATGTACTGTCTCTCTCAAAAATAAATACATAAACATTTTTTTAAAAAATAATTTAAAAATAAATAAAAAGGTTGACCTTGATTACAGCAGAGAGTTTGGTCATTGGTTATGGAGGGTGGGAGTGCAAAAGTGCAAGAGAAGGCAGAATAGCTAAAATATACAAGGTTGGGCTGGAGAAAGAGCTAGCTCTGAGTGTAGACCAGGGATCTTACTTTCCATGCCAAGAATTGTTCCCACACAATGTTATCCTACCTGAGCAAGAAATTGCTGACATTTTCCCATTTTGCTTATTGATCAAACACTGCTAAAGTTGTGATTGTAGAAAAGGGGGTAGGGAAAAACTGAACATCCAGATTTCATCTGTGGAAGTTTAAGTCAACACCATTCGATGTTGTATTTAATTGCTTCTAATTATTTTGTGGGTGTTAGTTGTGCCTCCCAACCACATTAAAATCTCCCTGTGGGTGGGGAACCCTTCTTAGCATCCTTCATGAGACTTGGCATGGCACTGGGCACATACAGTGCTTGATGATCACTTGCTGATTGACTAATGGAAATATGCATCCTGCCCACAGGCAAGATTCCAAATAGTGCACCGTGTTCTTGTTCAGACAATAAGCCTGTTTGAACTCCTTTTTGAAATCTGTTTGTAAATCCTTTTTACTCAGCTATGGAATGTGCCTTTCTAGGTTAATGTACACATGTATCTGAAGTAATGCTATGTTAGCTCTCCTTGGCAGAGCCTGGTTTTTATTAACATCTTCATTATTTTCTAATTCTATTTGTACAAGAATCTTACAGGGTACAAATTTATTCTGGATTTAGGTATAAATGTGTCAGCTGTGAGTATTCCAATAAAACATGAAGAGAGACACCCAGGCCCTAGCCTCAGCTCTCCCGCCAGCTAGTCATTAGATTTGGGCAGGATCTCCACCCCACCCCCAGCCCCCACACTTAGCCTCAGGTTCCTTGACTTTGAGTGTGTTTCCAGGCTAGATGGCTGTTAAGGTGCCTTCTAGCACTGCCCTTCTGTGAGGTTTTGTTATAATGGCTTTATCTGTGGCTCTCCTCTGCAGTTAATAGTGCATCCTGCCTCCAAAGGTCTGGGAAGATGGGACATTCCACATTTAGCCTTTCATTTGATAGAGAAAAGATCTGTTGTTATAGATGGTTCACAGGACTGATAGGGAAATTCCTGTCCCTGACCAAAGACTCCTCTTCAGGAGTTTTCTTCCCACCCGGCTTGCCTCACTCGCCAAATTACTACTAACGAGGAATACAGAAGTAACAGACTATAATATAAATTGTCTCCTCTGCTTATGCTTGGGACTCAGACCTCTGGAGAATGATCTCCTCTGAGCCCGCCCCTATAAAATAAACCTCCGGCCTTCCAAGATCTACGAGTGCTGCTTGGTTCTTCTGTCAGGTGATCCAGACCCAGTTCAGTAACATACTTACAATCTCAGGAATAACTCAATTCTTAATGCTGGGGCAGCAAGCTCAGGAGACTTCTGCTCTCTTATACCCAGAAATTACATTAACCATGCAGGTGGTCTAGCAATCTCACTGTTAATCATCTCTTTTACATAAAGATATCCAATATTCTTGTTAAATATGCAACTGCTGGGGGGGCTGGGTGGCCCAGTCAGTTGAATTTCTGACTTTGGCTCAGGTCACGATCTCACGGTTCGTGGGTTCAAGCCCCGCATCGGAGTCTGTGCTGACAGCTCAGAGCCTGGAGCCTGCTTCAGATTCTGTGCCTCCCTCTCTCTCTGCCCCTCCCCCTCTCTTAAAAATAAATAAACATTAAAAAATTTTTTAAATGCAACTATTGGGCACAGTTATCCTATATGTTGTATGTTTCAGACTGACTCCAGCATGAAATAGATCCAGAAAAACATGAAAAAATGGAAATAACAATGTATTTAAAATTTACACAGCTGCGTAACATGTGGGATTTTGTTTCTTCATCTGTGATGTGGGAAACAAAGTCAAAAGAAGAAAAATTAAATTTCCTGTATGGAAATTTACAGCCCATTGACAAGTCCTTGAGACAGCAGAGTGACATTCTTTCAGAATGCCCAACTGTCTTATCGTTAATGCTTTGCTAGAGGAAAAACTGGTGGTTAACTGACAGAGATCACAGTCCTGCAGGCCAGAGTCTCTATCAGTTTACAACTCTCTTAATGATTTACAAGAAAAAAAGCAATTATATCAATCGTCAAACTTCCAGAAACCTATAGATTCAATTTCCTGGGACCCTTACACCACCCTCCTTTCACAGAATAGAAAATTTTATATAATCAGTCACTCTTTGCAACCCAAGTGCAGCTCTTTCTGCCCACAGGTCCTGTCCCTATACTCTAACAAAACCCTCTTTTTGCACTGAAGATGTCTCAAGAATTCGTTCCTGCTATCAGCTCTGAGCCCCAATATTTTCCACATCACCTGCAAGGTGGAATAATAAATAATAAAACCTTTTCTATTACCTTATGGATTAAGAATTAACATGCTTAAGAAATCGTGTATATGAAACGGCTGAGTGGACATCCAGTGAGGTACTGTGGACATGGGTACTGGGGCGCGGCCTCACAGGATCCAGGGCTCATGTGGAAAAGAGAATGCCAAACAATAAAGGAAAGGAACACAAATAGGGAGGCGCCTCACCTAAGACCATGCAGCTCAAAGATTTTCAGAACTCAGCTGTAGACATTTGCCTCCATGAAGAAATAGATCCTCAAAATGTTGAAGAGAACAAAAAGAAAACTAAATTTTTTTCAAATTGATTCTATAGGTTTTTATAATATGTATTTACTCATCCCAATCCCATCTCTCAACCAAGCTGGCTTTTCCCTCTATTTGATTTATCAATGCTAACACTTACTGCAAGTTCTCAAAACCAACACTTATCACTCCCCATACAAGACTCCCTAAAAGGCTGCCTTATGTACCCTCCTAGGTTGCTATAGTGCCTATAATTGAGCAGACATGTATATTCTCATAATTTCCAAAGGGAAGTGAGATGATATACAGTAAAACTTTGGTTTGTGAGCATAATTCATTCCTGAAATAGCTTGTAATCCAAAGCACTTATGTATCAAAGCGAATTGCAAGAACCATTGGCTCAATTGTGATCACATACTAGTTGTATCACTGTAAGGACGCAGGTCTGAATCAAACTGACTCCATGACAGGCTTCAAGTTTCCCCTCTGACCTTGGAGCCCTAGGTGTTGGTTTCTCAGAATCATTAGACAATAGAAGGGCACACATTGCCCAAGGCAGGAGGGACCACCCTTGTAACACCCAATCAGGACAGGCCAGCTAACACCCTTAACATTTCTAAGGGCAGGCCTAGAGATAGAAGCTACGCCCTACGAGAGGATCCTGGGTCCACTCTGTAATTGGTCAATACTCTAAATGCTGTGATTGGGTCTCGCCAAAAGTAACAATGTATATGGTTAAAGTTACTGTCAATAATGATAGGCGATAGTGATTGGGTCACTGTACCTGTGTCACAATTTCCTGTAACTCCCCCTTCCCAAAACTCATAAAAGCCCTACCCCACCTTTGTTGGGGGCTCTCAGCATGGATCCACTGCCCTGGTAAAGTCTGTGAGCCCGAGCTTAGGCCTGGCCAGCCTGAGCCCATAATAATAAAGCCCTTTGCTTTTGCATGCACGACTCGGTCTCCCTGGCAGTCTCTGGTTTTGGGGGATGATATTAAAATCTGGGCATAGCATTACAAGACTTGGCTTGTTTACCAAGTTAGAATTTATTAAGAACAAGTTACATGCAATCCAAAGTTTTACTGTATATAATTATTTTATTCTAGCAGTATGTTTAGATATGCAGTTTAATGGGGTTTTGGAGTGATAAGAGTTCAAAGCTGATATCTTGGGTGCAAAAAACAAAAAAAATGATTTTATTAAAACATGGGGACAGGAGCCATGGGCAGAAAGAGCTGCACTGGGGTTGTAAAGAGTGACTGGTTAGATACTGTGGAGGTGGGTGAGGGAGGTTTCCACAAGGACTTTTGAGGCCTCCAGAAGAACTTTGATGTGCTAAAGAGGAATCATAAGGCGTCAGGGGCCTTGCTATTGTCAAGCTAAGGTTGTTTTCCCTCTGGTAAGGCACTAACATTAGGCTAACATTAGGACAGTTGGGTGTTTCTTGAGAAATGTTATACTCTGTATTTGCCTCAATTATTTGTCAATGGGCTGCAGATTATGAGGAAATTTAATTTTATCTGTCATTTCCTTCTTGCCTTTGTTCCCCACATCACAACGGAGGGCTGATGTTGGGGCTCCAGGAAACTTGAGTCTATAGATTTCTAGAGATTAGGCTTTTGATAACTAAGATATTTGTAAACTGATGGAAACTCATCCCTTGCTTGACTGTGATCTCTATCAGTTACCCATCTGTTTTGTTCTTGGGCATCCAGGAGTGGCTAAGGAATATCACACATAGCCAACGTGGAGTCAGGGAGTGTTGTTAGCTGGTGCTTTGCCCTCGGCTTGCCTTTTGCTCCCTCATCACTTGATTAGTGTTTTATTGTTGCAGCCCATGGTCACCCTTGACATTTAATTTATAAATTTAACTTGGAGAGCTGGCTCCAATATATCCAAGACTAATCTGGAACATAGAATTACATCTGCATTCCTGTGTTTTGGGTAGCAATGGTGATGCTGTAGAGGTGCCTGGGTGCCTCAGTTGGTTAAGTGTCTGACTTCAGCTCAGGTCATGATCTTATGGTTCATGAGTTGGAGCCCCACATCTGGCTCTGTGCTGAAAGCTCAGAGCCTGGAGCCTGCTTTGGATTCTGTCTCTCTCTCTGCCCCTACCCTGCTTGCACTCTGTCTCTCTCAAAAATAAGTAAAATGATTAAAAAAGAAAGGAAAGAAAGAAAGAAAGGAAAGAAGAAATCATGGAGAGAGTCTCTTAGACAATAAGAGAAGGCATTTGGGACTGTTTTCAAGTTGTTTAAACACTTGAGTTCAGTTCTACAGGAAGAGACTGAAAGCCTCCAGAATGCAGCCTTCCTTCCTCCTTGCAGAAGTGTTTATGGATTCTTCTCATCTACAAGAAGTCATTTCCTAACAAAGCCACCCAGGAGTAGGGTCAAGTTCTCGTTAAGAACCCCTTTTTTAAAGAGCTGTACAGCACTTACCTTACCATTGGAAAGCTCCACAGAAAGGCTGTAGTGTTAGTACTGTCCAACTTAACATCAAGTTTCTAATTGCAAACAAGCCTGTCTTGAGACAAGAGAAGGTTCTGAACCCTATTGAATTACCATCTCTCCCAGCATAAGCCACTATTTACAAATAAAATGGCAAGCTTCTGCTGGCCAATTAAAGTTGGGTTAAAGTTTTTCCCCAATAAGCAAAGAGACTGCCAGTAGTCAACAGTTCAAGCCAATTATCAAAACCTCAAACCATAACAGATTCTCAGAGTCCTCTTCCAAAGTGTGTAACCTCAGGAAGAAGAGAATTAAAATACAATGAAGTACTTTGCACTTGCCACTTTTAATCTGCTAGTTTGAAAGCCTTATGTCTTGTATCCAATTATTGGCAATGACATATGACATTTGAAACGTTAATGAAGCAGAAAGATTGTTAGAGAGAAATTTGTATTTCCTAAGGGCTTATACACCAAAGTAAACTTTAAATAAAGAACATGATCATATTTTCCAGTTTCTGCTTACCCCCACACCATTATTATGATGACTAATATTTCTATTACATATTTAATTAGTATGTCTGTAGTGTGCATTGAAAGGACACTAAATAAAGATGTCTCTAGTAAATAATAAGAGTCCACCAGGCATAAGTATCCTTCTAGTGAAATAATTTATGAAAAGTCAGTTTATTAGCATAAACTATATCAGATACTTCTTTCCTTCTTTTATGGCCAGAATTATGTCCCCTATCTCTAAAATTCATATTTGAAATTCTAACTCCTCGTACCTCAGAATGTGACTATATTTAGAATTAGGGCCTTATAATTCTCCCTTGATAGCTTGGCATGATGTGCTGAATAAAAGGCAGATGCTACAATGGTGAGGTGTGGGGGCAGGGATTAGTCTCAGTCTTTAAGTGAATAAGTGCTTCTCGGACTTGAACTTTACATATGCTTCTCATACCCTCTTCTTTAAGTGGGACAAAATGGCTAGAGTGAGCTAGGGTTGGGTATTTCTCTCTGAGCTGGAAGGCTAGAGCCAGCTGTGGTTGGATATTTCCTTTTCCCCAAGCGAATTAGGTTCTGATAAAGCCTCTGGAGCTTAGGCTCTTGTTAAATAACTTTCCCTGAGGGTAGGTCTTGTGAGGGAGAATAGAGTGCTCTGGTGTATTTCAAAATGGCTCATTTTCCTCTTCTCTGGTAGTGTGAAAATTGGTAGAGCTCTGGAAGGTAAAATTCACAAAAGTGAGTTTATGAGGCAGGATGGGGGACACAATGCCTTGCTTCCCCCAGAGTTTTCATCTCTCAGACTTGCCCACAATAAGCCTCCAATAATGTGTCCATTACACTTCAGATTTCCCTAATCCAGAACTGCTTCCCACAGTGAAGTATCAGCTCTGGTAAGTTGTGATTCTCTGTACGTACCTGTCAGTCCTTCAGTCTTAGTGGCAGTGACTTGCCCTGTGACCTCACTGCTCTTGATGATCTAAGAGTGGCTCATTTTTTAGATTGTTCAGCTTTTTATTTGTTGCTAGGGTGGAATGGAAACATCTAAGCTTCTTACATGCCAGACTGGAAACTATAAGTGAGTTAGAGCTTAAAGAGATAATTAAGATAAAATGAGATCATATGGATGGGCCCAATCCAACATGACTGGTATCTGACAAAAACTACACAGACTGAGGAGTGAAGATGTGAAGACACAAAAAGGCAGCTATCTGCAAACCGAGAAGAAAGGCCTCTGAAGAATTCAAATCTGCTGACACCTTGATCTTGAACTTCTAGTCTCCAGAACTATGAGAAGATAAACTTCTGTTATTAAAGCCACCCTGTCTATGTCATGACAGCCCTAGAAATGAATACACTTTCTTTGTCTCTTTTTAATAGGCTCAACACTTCAATTATTCACCATAATAAACCCTTAATGGGTGATACATAGACATTTCTATATGTATGTGTGTATGTATAAATATATACAGAGAGATGTGAAAATATGTGACAAATATAACTTGACTTAATTGCAAGATTTTCTCCTTACAATGTTACATGTCAACTTGCTGGTGGCTAAAAAGATTTAAATAAATATGCCAGATTTGAAGCTCATTTATCTGTAATAATTTCAAAGGAGCTGAGATTTTATTCCTCTTGCAAGCTAAAAAGTTAGCTTGCTTAGTTTCAAAGAGGCTGGCAAAAGACATGAGACTGTTGGGTCAGAGTCAAAGAGTCTTGTTACTCATAACACAGCAGGTAGAATGAACTTCATATTCAAAAGGCTTCCTTTGCCCCCAAAATTTCAAGGGAGTTACAAATATGAGGCTATTTACACAATGAATTCATATCACAACTGAGGAACCTACACCCGAAAAACCTCTATTTCTTATGATGAACTGCTAGGATCTTTCTTCCATAACGAGAATTATCTTTACTATTTTGGACAGTAAACAAACCTGCCCTCTCTTCTGGAGACAGACACCATCTCAGTCTTCCAAGGTTGTATGGTATGTAGACATCCTTGAAAAAATAGTCTGGAACAAAGGCAGTCTCACTTGAAATCTCTGCGCAAAGACATGCAGAAATATAAAAAAATCCCTGATAATTGCCTCCCAACAATCATTTGAAGGGATGGTTCCTTTGACATGCATTACTAACTAAAATAAAATTGTAGAGGCCCAACCTATAAATACTTATTTTGGAGAAACTGGTTGAATAATGATGAATGAGCACAGCCATAAATTAATATAATGCTTGGACAACAGATTATATAATTTAGTCTCCCAAGAAAATAATATCTTTAACTTAACTGAACATTTTTTTAAACCCTGTAAACAAAAAGTGCTTTGTTTTAAACAGATTTGTACCTTCTGATTATAAGAAGGAATGTTTCCTTAAAGCTGAAGTTTGAGGAAAAACAATTTAATACTGTTAAATCTCTTCCTCCCTCTTAAAAGTATTTTCTTCCCTTAATTACTAACACAAACTCTGATCTGGATTTCCTCCTACTTCTCAGCTGCTGTTCTCAGTCTCCTTTGCTGGTTCCCTCTCTTCTCCTTGACCTCCTAACATCAGAGTGGCCCCAGTGCTCAGTTCTGGGACTTCTCTATTTAAACTTCCTTTCTTAATGCTATCATCCACCTTCTTGCATTACTGAATCACAAATATATCTCTCTAATTTGGACCTGTCTTCTGTCCAAGACTTAAATGCTCAATTGTCCAACTGCCTATTCAATAACTCCTTTGGATATCTAATAGATATCTTAATCTTAACATGTTCAAAACTGAACTCCTGATTTTTCACCCAAATCTTTTCTACCCAAAGCCTCTCATGTCATGGCAGTTCATGGCCACTCCAGCCATCTCAATGGTATTAATACTGAAGCATCCTTGCTGACCACTCTTATTCTACTTTTGCCCATTATAGTCTATTCTCCACAAAAAGAGAGTGATCTTGTTAAAATGTGGGCCAGATGATGTCTCCCTTCTGTTAAAAACATTGCAGTAGCTCCCAGTGTCACTCAGAATACAAGCAAAATCTCTATAATAGCCAATAAAACCCTAGATGATCTGGCCTCCTATTATCTCTCCAGCCAAGTCTCCTACTACTCTCCCTTTCACTCACTTTGATGCAGCTACATGGGCCTCCCCCATATCATCAAATATACCACACATGAAATCCTCAGGGACCTTTGCACCAGCTGTTCACCCTACCTGGAGCCCTCTTCCTTTACTTGGCACACTCCTTCACCTGTTCGCCTCCTTCTAGTTTTTCAACAATGGCACCTCAGTGGGGATTACCTTGAACATCTCAGTTTGATTATCACCACTGCCTTTCCACCATCACTCAATCTCCCTTATCCTGCTCTATTTCCTTCCATTGCATACATCCCCTTTTAACATATTATAAAACCTACTTTTTAAATTATGACTATATATTATACTATATAATTTACTTACTTATTATGATAGTTGTTTATTGCTCTGTATCCCACAGATGAAAAGTAAATTCCACCAGGGCAGGGACTTTTCCCCCTGTTTATTTACTGTAGCCCTAGGTCCTAGAACACTTCCTGGAATGTATAGGTGAACAAAGAGGTACTCAAAAATACCTGTTGAATTAGTAAATAAATTTCTTAAACTTCAGGTCTGAGAAATTAAGAAAGTAAGTATTTTAAATGTTATTTTTTTCTTTTCCTTTCCACAGAATGTGAATGCAACCTCAGAATGTTAAACTTTTTAAATAATTTTATGGCTTAATAGTTTTTGTATATAAGCATATTCCCAAAAGATATCTTGAAAAATTAAGTAATACATTCCTTGCCTTTAAATCTTTATGGAATTTTTTTAATCACTGGTTTTGAAATTGTGCTATTTTTGATTATTAAAGGCATTGTTATCACATACATGGGGTGCATCTTATATGGACAGTAGGCTATTTTTTATTTTTTGTCTGCATAGTTCCCTTTCGAGTTAATTCAAGAAAAATTAAGACAAAATTATTATATACTTGTGACAGACATTCAAATTTTGGTACCTGTGTTTTTCTAGAGATAATATACAATTAAAAATTTTAATTTATCTATACTCTGATGAGTCATATTAAAAATTATGCTCTTTGGGGTGCCTGGGTGGCTCAGTCAGTTAAACGTCTCACTGTTGGTTTCAGCTTAGATCATGATCTCACAGTTTGTGAACTTGAGCTCCATGTTGGGTTTGATGCTGACAGCACAGAGCCTGCTTAGGATTTCTCTCTCCCTCTCTCTCTGCCCCTCCTCTACTTGTTCTCTCTTCCTCTCTGTCTCTCTCTCTGTCTCTCTCTCTCTCAAAATAAAAGTACATAAATAAACCTTTAAAAATTATGCTCTGGAAGATGGAGAGAGGTAAAATGACATAAAAAATATTTATGGGATTTTTCTGTATCAAAAAAATTTGAAATATAAGTTTTCAACATTAAGCAAATTGTTAATTAAATCATGATGTATCTCTCTGATGTTGGAATTAAAGCTATTTACAAATATTGAAATATAATAATCTATAAAAACTAGAATAAAATATAATTTCAATTTCTGTATGAAAAAGTTTGTCAAGTTAAAAATCAAAAGAAATTAGAAAATATTCCATGCAATAAAATTGACAACTTTTTAATGTCAAAATATCTTTAAAATTTTTATTTATTCTATTTAAGAATTTTAATGGTTATTTTTTAGAGATAGAGAGAGGAGGATAGGGGCAGAGAGAGAGAGGGGAAAAGATCTCACAAACTGTGAGATCATGACTTAAGCCAAAGTAGGATGCTCAACCAACTGAGCCACCCAGACACCCTTAAAAAATTATTTCTAAACCAACAAACTGGAAAGAATGTTTACCCTAATATCACAAAGAACTAAAGCCGTAAAATATAATTTCAGTCCTCTTCTCTTTCTATCAGAAGAATTTAATATAGATGACCACTACCTTTTTAAAGCATTATTCACCTGCCTAGGAGGACATTGTTCTCTTGGTTTCCTTCCTATCTCAATGACTATTTGTTTTCTATCTCCTTTGCTGGTTTCTGCTCATTTCTGCTACCTCTGAATGTTGGAGAGCCCAAAGCTCGGTCCTTGAACTTTTTCTTTTCTCCACTGACACTCCCTAGTCTATGTCATCTAGTCTCACTGCTTCAAACACCATCTAATTGCTGACACCTTCCAAATTTAATCCCTGCCCACTGTCTCCCTTTAACTCAGGCTCCTATTTTCAACTGTCTACTCATTAGCTTCTTTGTGATGTCTAATAGGCTTCTCGTGTTCAATATGGTCAAACCCAAACGCCTGCTTATACTTTCCCCATCTGTCCCTCCTTCCATATTCCCTCAGGTATTAATGGTCAACTTACTCTTCTGGCTGTTTAGGCTCTAAATCTTGGAGTTATGATTCTCATTTCTCTTTCTCTTCTACCTCTCAATCCATTATCCAATCCTATTGGCTCTACCTTCATAATAGGTCCGGGACTGAACTTGTCTCACCACCTCCATTGCTACTATGAGAAATCATAAAGCATCTCTCACCGGGATGACTGTAAAAGCCTCCTAATTTATCTTTTGCTTTTTCACCCTTCCTTCCTCTGCGTGCTTCCAATTCAGAATCCAGACATATCCCTTTAAAACTTATGATATTGAAAGCCCTCCAATGGCTTCCCATCACAGTAAAAGCCAAAATCCTACAGTAGCTAACAAAGCACTTCATGAGAGTGAGGTAAATTGAATTCATGCTGAGAAATCCTCATGCATCTTCTCCGCCAGTCCGTTAGCATGTATGGTTGAGTCAATTTAGTCAGGAGTTGAACTTAGTATTGCTGTCACTAACGTTACTTCTACTTCACTGCTTCACTGCTTCACTGCTTCAAATTCCTCTGTGCAACCTTAGAGTGGGGGTGCCAGAGGGAGTTTTCGGTGTTTCTGCTCCACCCTCAGCTTTAGGCATTGTTTGTACACCTACACCTGTAAGAAGGTCTCTCTCCACATTCTTGTCACTTCTCTAAAAATAGTCTGCAGTTACTTGTTATTGCTGGTGCTTGTTGGCCTGGTGGGGTGGGAATTCTGTTGTCCTCTCTGACTTACACAAACCCTGTGTCCCTGATCTTGGGGCAAGGAGGTGCTTTCTCAGTGGTCCTATCTTCCAGGTGTAAGTGCAGGATGATTCCCTGCTCTCCTCCTTGGGCAGAAGGCTTTCTCCCTTTTTCTTCTCTATAGTAGGTCATCTGTGCCTTGGGGGTAATAGCATTTCCTGTCCTTACCCCAGCAACATAAGGTTCTTCTAAAGAGAAGAAAATTACAATCTACAAGTAATTTTCATTTTTATGGTAAGATTATCTCTTCATTTAAATAGTTAAACATCATCTAATAATAATACTTGTGCTTCTAAAAATGTAATCTGGGGGCGCCTGGGTGGCTCAGGCCTCTGACTTCAGCTCAGGTCAGGTCTCACGTTCGTGGGTTCTAGCCCCGCGTTGGGCTCTGTGCTGACAGCTAGCTCAGGGCCCAGAGCCTGCTTCCCGTTCTGTGTCTCCCTCTCTCTCTGACTCTCCCCCCCTCTCATGCTCTGTCTCTGTCTGTATCAAAAATAAATAAAACATTTTAAAAAAAATTTTAATGTAATCTGGTAAGTATAGATAACCTTCATATATACATATGAATATACATTTATATACAGATGAATATACATATGACTACATATACATATATACACATTCTCTTTAAAAGTTATTATTAAAGAAGACCAGAGCAAAAAAGATAAAATGTTTCCATTAATACATCGATTAGAGTAAACAAAAATGTATAGAACCCAATAAACATACCACTTTTTATATTGAATTAGGATCTAAGTTATCTTTCCTCTAACTTCCCAAAATGTAGAGAAGCAACTCATGGCACTCCTTTCCATTCCACCTGCCTGATACCCGCTGCTCTGTCACCTCCTACCCAGCCTCCCATTCACAAAACCCTTGTCAGGATGATCCTCCCAGAACACTAACCTGATCCTGGGTAGGAGAGGAGCAGACATACTGAGAAATCCAAAGACTCCAGTGTGTGCAAGGCACCTGGGCAAAACTCTGGGGTTGTTTGAGCACCTGGCCAGAGTGAGTGCCCAGTGAATAGAGTGATTGGAAAAATCAGACCTCGGGATGCTACAAGGAAGTTGTTTGTGCTGTAGAAGAGGCTCCCGCTGGGGTGCTGAAGGAGTTTAGAGAAGGCAAGAAAGGCAAGCCAGATGTGCAACTTTGAAGGCCTTGGCTAGAAGTTTTCATCTCATATCTAGAGTAAAACTGAGAAGCTACTCGGGGATTCTGAGCAACGTGGTGACAAGAATAGAAAATTAGATCTATTTTTCTCCCCAATTTTCCTAATATGACAGTGAAAACTATTGTGCACTTATAGACAATTTGGATGAAAGCAGTCATCTGAATTTTCCCTGGGGCTGTCAGCTCACTTCATTTAATACTTAGCCAAATTAGTGGTGTGTTGTTTAAGAAGTAGGTATAATGCTGCTTTTTGTTGTTACTCTTTTTAAAATTTTTAAACAAATTCTATTATTTAACTGAATTCACCTCATACAACCAAATGATTTAAAGGCTCCTTTGGAGCTAACCAGTCAGGCCACCACCATCACTTCCTGTTTCCACCTTCTGTGGCAGCAGGAATTTCTGCCCTTTGCCCATAGGAATGCTCTTTGCCCTTCTCCTTCATGCTGTGCTTCTGAAACACAGATCAGACATCTAGGACTCAGGAAAAGTCACCACAAAATAAACCCCCTAGAAAAAAATACAAGTATTCAAGTACATTTTCCCATTTTGTATATAATAGAAATTTAAATATATATTACACATAAAAGTAGCAATGATAAGATATTTCTCGAGTTAGCATAACTTTATAAAAGTAAGAATTCAAGGGCAGGGAATGGAATAACAAGGAGAGAGGGGTGTAATTTGATAAGAGAAAAGAAGCAAGTGTGCCTCTCACTTCCCTGAATATGAGCAATCTTACGCCTGCCTTCTCCCCATTACAAGCATAAAAAATCTTCATGGATTGTACAGCATACTCTCATTACTGCACATTCTGTCTGCATATCTAATTACCTTCTTATGAACATTTCTCTAAAGGAAGATATTTTACAGAACAGAAACAATAAACCTAAAATATTACACCTGAGAGGAAAAGGTCTGCAAATCAACACTAGAAGAAAATGCTTTTTTTTTTAACGCTGGATTTTAATGGTACTCCCAGGGATCCCTTGATCCTTGACCTTATTTTCAGGTCTCGGTTTAAGCTTGGGGCAAGAGGGGACAAGATTAAGGTGCTTCACTTGCACCCCAGAAGCTGGTGGGTGGCTGTTGAATACATAGAAATTGGCCAAGAAAGGGCTTTATGAGAATGCAAAGAAATTGAGATGTAGAAATGGCAGCTCTTTGCTAAGGAGGCCGAAACAGAATTAAGGTCTGTTCTTCTATATGTACCCATGTTGGACTTGTCTAAAATCAGGATCTATTTCCCCTTCCTTTTCTAGGTAGAGACAGCTCTTTGCCAGTGGTTCCTTCACACCAGACTTTTAACAGAGCTGCTAATAAACAGCAGCAGAAAACTACCAGTAATGTCCTTCTGGAAGCCATCTGATCTCTCTGAGAAGAGGAATCACTAATGGTTTACTTCCAGCAGATGAAGAGGCAGCTAGCCATCTATTGTTATTTGAGAGCTCTAAAATCAGCATCCTGCAGCAAACACACAAACACATACATGTGCTTACCAAAGGCCTGAAATGCTGTGCCACTACCACACTATCTTACTGTCATCATCTTACCTTAAGGCATTGAATTTTCTGGGGCCTGCAGCCAGAGCAGAGAGCTCCATGTACAGAGAGCATGAGAAGGTGAGGGGAAAAGTTACATGCTATGTAACTTCTGAGCTTTGAAAATGAAGGCAAATCCTCCTGAGCTTCAGATACTTCAAGTGTGCATTAAGAGAGTAGCACAAGGTTATGTCTAAGGCTCTTTCCAATCTTGTGTTTCATTATTCTATATGAGCTCATCAGGTACACTTCTGGTAGATGGACAGGTAGACAGGTACAGTGGACAGTGCACTGGGCATAGGAGTTGAGGGCCCAGCCAGGACCTAGTCCTGCCTCTGCCACTTAGGAGTTAAGCGCCACTTAACCTGTCCTCATTGTGGGGATCATCATGAGGATCAAATGAAATTACATGCATCCATCAGTCAGCTTTTAGTGTATAATAGACCATGCCAAAGCCTAGTGGCTTAAATAACAATTATATTTCCTTCCATGATTCTACACTTTGGCTGGATGGTTTTTCCAATCTGGGCTAGTAGAGTTGCTCTCTAAAATCTGCGAGTGGCTTGGCTGGGGCTAGGTGGTGCAGGGTGGCTTTACTCAGATGTCTGGGAGATGGCAGGCTACTTATCTAGGGGCTTAGCTGTGGCACTTCACCTCTGCTCCACGTGTCTCTCATTCTCTTGGAGGGAAACCTGGGCTTCTTCACTGGGTGATCTCAGGGTTCCAGAAAGCAATATGAGGTCCCAATGTACGTGTGCCTTTTAAACCTCTGCATTATGTTTGCAAATGTCCTGTTGACTAAAGCAAGTCACATGGTTTAGAACAAACTCAAGGAAAGAGCTTGATAAGAAGATCATCAAAGAATTTGTGTCTATTTTTGCAATCTACCAAAAGCCAGGAAACAGCTCTGAAAGTTATAATATGTAACTATATTACAGATTTAAAGGAATATTGTTAACATTTGTTTCACTTACAAATATTTGGTTTGATTTTTCCCCCAACTTTAAAAATACTTTGGTTGCTGCATTAGCCACTGAGAGTCCTTCATAACCTGTCAAATGCCGTGTTTCTGAATGGTTTATCTGAATAATCCTTTGTCACTAATGTCACCAACTAGGCCCTAAAAGATGAGGAAGAGGAGGTAAATAAAGAGTGAGAGAGAGTACCTTGAAATGTGAGGGTATCAGGATCCAGGGCAAGGTAAGCTTCTAAAATAGCCCAGGAGGCATCTAAGACCACTGGCTTCACAGTGTCCCCAAGGCTGGTCCTGATAGTGGAGGCGATGGAACTTGAGAAGCTGCACAGAACTGATAACATCTGTGCCACAGAGATCTGCATAGAGGGAATTATATCCTAATTCAAGCAGGCTAGGGCATGAGGCATGCTATGACAAAAGCAGATAAGAAAGAGGGGGACTGGGAATAGGAAGTAAGTGGACCGGAAAATCTCACCGCAGTTACAGAAAGGGCTCCTATAATGGCATTCATCTGTTACATATTGTCAGAGTGTTAAGAGTTAATTGATCAATCCATAGGGCCAAATGGAGATGGTGAGCTGTGAGAAAACACCAAGGCCAAAGTTCTAAGGTATTCATAACAGAATTCCAGTCAATGGCTGGGAGCATTGAGAGGAAGATCTGGCTTCTTCTCTCCTGAGATGATTTGCAAAAGCCAGGCCAAACCCAGAGCTGCAGAGAAGCTAGCTGGAATTTAGAGCAATCCCAGTTTCAGTGATACAAGATGCAGGTTGGAGAATGAGTTGAAGTCTCATACAATAGCCAGGGTCAGTATCGCCAAGATTGGGGAAACCTAAGATTTTAACTGATGGCAGGGGGCAGGGGACACTCAGGACTCACTCCAGGTGTACTGGGTCTGTGACAACACAATTTCAGATCTACCTTCTGCAGCTGAATTGCTAACAAGTTTCTTGCTTCTTCAGGATTGACTAGTTGCCACATGGGTATGAGTCTGCAAAGGAGTCTTTAGTTACCCTTGCTAGTGGGAGCTGAGAGCCTTTATTGTAGATCTGCTTGCATATTACAAATGAGAGGGTGCAGTGGTTCTGGGCCTTGTCTATGGAGACAGCCCCAGGTGAAAAGTCTAGTTCTGCCATTTACTATGTGACATGGAAATGCTTCTTCCCTTCTCCATTAATCAACTTCTATAAAATATAGTTCATAACTGTACCTATCTTGAAAGATGTTGAGAAGATTAAGAGTTGAGTTAATGGACATAGAGGGTATAGAACTACTTGTACTTTGCAAGCAGTAAGTTCAACATAGTTACCATCATAAGTGTTTCTTCCCTCTGCTAAAATTGTCCATCTACCATAGCGTTTAAGAAAGAGTAAAACCAGATTTCCTACATTCAGAGCTCTTAACAACTTTGTCTTTTAACATTGTATGATCATCCAATCTTAATTAATATTAAGCAGATTTGGCCAGAGACTGTGAAAAAAAATTATTTCATTCCTGCTGAAGTTTTTTCTTTGTATTTTGCATTTCTGTCCGAGTCCATAACTGCAAGAGGAAAAGAAAAAAACTTGTAATCATTAAGTTATAAACACATTTAGAGGCATCATTCAGTGTCTCCATCAGAAGATGATCAGTCAAGGTCAAAGCACCTCTTAAACAGGGGAACATAACAGCCATTAAAATACAGTGCACAACTGTTGCTAAGAATTCAAAATGGTGTGGTCTTTTATGAAAAACAGTATGGAAACTCCTTAAGATATTAAATATAGAAATACCATATGATTGAACAATGCCACTTCTCTCTATGTTTGTGAAATAATTGAGGTCAAGATTTTGAAGAATTATTAGCAGTCTGTGTTCATTGTAGCATTATTCACAATAGCCAAGTTGTGGAAACAACCTAAGTATCCACTGATGGATAAATGGATAAAGAAAAAGTGGTACCTACATACAATGGAATATCATTCTGTTTTTTAAAAGAATGGAAAGTTTGCAATATGTGACAACATGAATTAGCCAGAGGACTTTATGCTAAGTGAAATAAGCCAGTCACAGAAAGACAAACACTGAACAATTTCACTTACATTGGGTTTCTAAAATAGTTAAATTCAAAAAATAAATGAATAGAATGGTGGTTGCCAGGGACTGAGGTGAGGGATGGGAAATGAGGAGTTACCAATCACTAAGCATAAAGTTTGAGTTAAGCAAGAAGAATAAGCTCAAGAGATATGTTGTACAACATTGAACTTATAGTCAACAATGTTTTGCACACTTAAAAATGTAAGGGAGTTTGGGGTACCTAGGTGGCTCAGTTGGTTGAGTGTCCAACCATGACTCAGGTCATGATCTCGCGGTTTATGCATTTGAGCCCAAATAGGGCTCTGTGCTGACAGCTCAGAGTGTGGAGCCTCCTTTGGATTCTGTGACTCCCTCTTTCTCTGCTCCTCCCCTGCTCACACTGTGTTTCTCTCTCTCAAAAATAAATAAACACTGGGGTACCTGGGTGGCTCAGTCGGTTAAGCAACCGACTTCAGCTCAGGTCATGATCTCATGGTTTGTGGGTTTGAGCCCCGTGCCAGGCTCTGTGCTGACGGCTCAGAGCCTGGAGTCTGTTTTAGATTCTGTGTCTCGCTCTCTCTGTCCCTCCCCCACTTGTGCTCTGTCTCTGTTTCAAAAATAAATAAACTAAAAAAAAAAGAAAAGCAAAATTGAAAATTTTATACAAAATTAAATAAACATTGAAAAAAATGTAAGAGCGTTAAGAAAAATGTACTGCACAAACATGGCAAATTTTATTATGTAACTTAATTATTAAGAGGCAGAGTGAAATAACCTCATGAAATTTTGTCTCCCAGCTGTTTTCTGAAGATTTTACATCCTTCAGCTATGTTTGCCCCTAAAGAAAAATAAAGCCTGAGCAGCTGTATACAAGAGACTACAAAACCACAAAATAAGCTTCCCATCAAAAGAATGTATCTGCTGTGAATCTGCCCTAAATTCCACATCAGAAAGTCTGTGTTTTCTAAGTTTCCTTACAGTCTAAGGGTCCTACCTTCAAAGAATTTCTAATTAGTGATGTGTTCTCAAAATAAGATTTTCCAGTGGTTGGATTTGGCAAATGGCTGCAGTGTGTGACTTGAAAAGAGAAAAGGACACACAACCTAAATTTTAGACACCAATCTGGATGCATATAACAGGTTAGTTGTTCATTTCTGCTCTCTGTCCTATAACATCTAGAGAGTGAAAGACCTGTCAGGGAGGGCAAATTGAGAAGATACAGTCTCTTCCCTGGAGAAACGCATGAACTTGGAGAACAGTACAAGATAGGATAACACCTCAGAGCAATATACTACTTTAAAGTGTAAAGAACTTGCCTGTACACTGTATCGCTTAACCCTTAAGATCTGTGGTTTTTTTAATTTAATGTCCACATTTGACAAATGCGGAACTTGAGACAACTTACTCAAAATCATAATGTTAGTTAATAGTTGATGTCTGGATTCTTTGACAGGTCTATGAGATTTCTTTCTGATTCTTTGTCCCCTGGTTCTTTCAGTAAGCCATCTTTACATTCAGTCTGTCATCTAGGCTTAGAGAAACCAAGATCTAGTCAGAAGTCCAGGTAGCTTGGAATATATGCTTCATGCTAGGAATTCCAGGAAAAGAAATTTGAGAAAATAAGGTGCTGCCACATGGGGGTCAGTCATGTATGGACCCTGAACTTTGGTTCCCTAGATGTAGTTAGTTCTAGGAGCCTGAAGATGAGCCAAAAGGATTTGAGGATCAACATAATGTAGAAACTTAAAGAGGAGCCATTTATATTTCCCAACTGGAGTGGGTAATATTTCAGGATCAACCACAAAATGCCCTTTTGATTCTAAATTTCTCTGTGCTCCCTTCCTTGGCTGAACCTCAGAACAGCTCTATCAGATTTATTTCAAATACACATTACAGAAAACTTTGCCCACTTCACATTGTCTTCTGTGCTTTTCTTTAACTTAAAAAAAACCCAGAAATGAGTGAAGACTACTCACTCCCTGTTGATAAAGTACAAACTCCGTGTTTATAAGATATGTAAAAGATAACTATTCAAAATTGTAATAAGACACTCAAATTATGTGCTTTGGGTTTTTCCTTTTTTAACATTTATTTTTTAGAGAAAGCATGCACATGCAAGCAAGGGAGGGACAGAGAGAGAAGGAGACACAGAATCTGAAGCAGGGTCCAGTTTCTGAGCTGTCAGCACAGAACCCAATGCGGGGCACAAACCCACAAACCATGATATCATGAGTTAAGCCAAAGTCGGATGTTAACCGATTAAGCCACCCAAGTGCCCCCTTTGTTAATTATATGGTGACCAACAGAATCTTTGTTGGCTTTCCCAGCTATTGACCAAAGCAGGGTCGTTTTCCTCAGATGCTTGTTAGGATATCCATATCTATTAGTGCCATCTGCTACTATCTCCCTAGGACCACCACCTGCCCTGGGCTGACTCCTGTGTTCTTCATCAGGGATTATCAAGTCAAAGACACAGATACTTGTGTATCTGTTCTGTTATTCTTCAATGACCCATGCCTTTTCAAAACGAAGTGCATCACACTATGTGTCCCAATTCTCTCACTCAAGATGATCAACCAGACCCTTTCAAGGATCCCAAACCACCTCTTGAAAAATTATCAAGTGAAATAGAACTGTGTGGGTATGAATGCAGAATGGAATTTTTGTAGATTATCTCACTCAATCCCCCAGTTTTATGAATCAGGAAGTGAGGCCAATTAAGTATTTAGGGCAGTGTAAATGATAAGAGACAAGTGACAAAGAGTCATTCTTTGTGCAGGAAAGTATTATAATTAAAAGTGTGCTTTAGAAATGTTAATCTTGCCATTTGCAAGAATGTGGATAGATTTAGAGTGTATTATGCTAAGAGAAATAAATCAGCCAGAGAAAGGCAAATACCATATGATTTCACTCATATGTAGAATTTAAGAAATGAAACAGATGAATATGGGGGGGGTAAAGAGAGGCAAACTATAAGATTTTTAACTATAGAAAACAAACTGAGAGCTGCTGGAGGGGAGGTGGGCAGGGGGATGGGTTAAATTGGTGATGGGTATTAAGGAAGGTACTTGTGATGAGCACTGGGTGTTGTATGTAGAATCACTAAATTCTACTCCTGAAACTATTACATTATATGTTAAATAAATAAATAACTTGAAGCTAAGGGGGAAAAAAGAAAAAATATTAATAAGGCAATAAAACATCAGTTGGCTAGAGAAGACCAGAAGAGAGAAAAATAATTAAAAGGTAATTAGAATAATCCAAGAATGAGAGAGTCAAAAGGTAATTAGAATAATCCAAGAATGAGAGAGTCAAGGTATCTAAATCCAGAGTAGGGTAGTGGGAAAGAAGTAGGAACATCTAGGAAGGTGTGAATCCATGACATGTATCAAAGACTACTTCTCAGTTTTGTGGAAGGGAGGTTGCTGATGCCATGAAGTAATTCAGTAGATACTTATGAAATGCTTCATATGTGTCATTCCACTGGATGCTGGGGGTATTACTGAAAACAAGAGAAACAAAGACCTGGCTTCATGGTGTTTATGAAAAAAAAAAAAAACCCAGGAGAGGAGAGCTGATTAAGTGTTAGAAAAGGGAAAACAATAAATACTGTTTTGAATGTTGGAGTCAGACCCAGTGTTCAGTTGGAAAATATGAGAATCGAAGAAACCTAGAGGTAGAAGAAAACTAAAAGATCCTTGTTTGTCATACTCACGAACCCTAGCTCAATTTTCTCTGGCCAAATGTCTCTTCCAACCTTTTTTTGTCCAACTGTAATGAAAACTAGGAAGCCATTTCTTTCTGCTTTGAAATCCTGCTCATTCCTATATCATTGTCCTTTTAATTGTCCCTCAATGTGTATCTCTCAAAGGTTACGCCTTCCAACTCAAATACAGTGATATCTGGAAAACAAACCTTTCCTCTGTCTGGCCACACCCTCTGCCCTCGGTGTCACCCCACCTTTAACCCCTTTCATTGACTTCATTAAACTGCCTCTAGTTCTTCGATTTCTACCAGATGTGGAAATTATTTTTAAAAAGAATTGGATGATAGAATTATTTGATTTCAATATCCGTCCACTACTAATTGATCACCAAGCTAGGAACTAACATGTCTAAAATTAACCTATCATTATCTTTCCCCCAACCCTGATGTGGATTTTCTATTTATTTTAATGCTTCAAGCCCCCAACACATTCAGACTGCTGATTCCCTAGCTTTCTTTTTTACTTTCCTTAAGAAGAAAATTTTTTGTCCAAATGAGAAGCAAATGTGTGGAAAAGTTGGGTTGTTGCTCCAGACAGTATAATTGGTTGTTAAGTACCTAGTGAAGCGTCTAGCTTGCCATCTGCATACTGAGAAGGAATATGTAAGCACATTTTTAGTACCTTTAATGAAACTTTTATACCCTTGACACTCAGGGCTAGATGTATCTAATAAACTAGGGAAACAGCAAACATGGATACTTTGTCCCTAAAAACTTTGATCCAGAACAAAATCCTCAACATATTTTCAGTGGCATTAGAATAAGAGAACCTAACTATTTGAATATACAACCATAAGGAGTGCAGTGTAAATAGAGTACTTCTCTTCCTCGGTTTCTCTTGCCCAGCACTAAATATATTAGTTCCCCAAATCTATCCCCAAAATAAAAATAAAAATAAATGTTGATTACTCTTTAATTATGAAATAAGGACAAAGCTTAGTTTTGACTTTAGTATGATGCTTCCAACCCCCACCCCCAAAGCCTATGATTGTACCTGGAATAAATGAAGATTCTACTGAAAAACTTTGCTAGATAGTAATATTTCCCAGACTGATGAAGGGAAAGGGAAACTAATATTTATCAAATACACTATGCTTTAGGCACTGTGCTAGAAATTTCCTACAAAGCAGAGTTCAAGTAGGATGATGAGACATATGACAAGACAAAAAGCTAATGTATTTTTAGAAACTTGAAAAAGAGTGTCATTTAACATATGGTTTTTTTGATGAGTTATTGATTATAAAGCTAAAAAGAAATAGAAAGTGATCTGCAGTGATTGCAGTATGAAAAATTGCTGGAGATGAGATAGCAGTTGATTTTCAATGCGTTGAGGACTTATCTTCATCATAATTGGAAATCTGGACAGGAAGCTAAGAACAAATATAAGATTGCATTTACAGAGCTGTAGCCTGTTGTCTCATCCAAATGGTGATATTGCTAACTATTGATTTTCAGCTTATGTCTGTGTAGGAAGAGGTGGGAAAAAAATTAGTCCCATTTTATATAAAAAGAAGCAGATGGAACACCTGGCTGGCTCAGTCAGTAGAGCATTCCTTGATCTCAAGGCTGTAAGTTCAAGATCCACATTGGGCATGGAACCTACTTATATAAAAAGAAGCAGAGATAAAAAGAGGTCAAATGATTTTTATTTGACCCTTCAAAGAAGATCAGTAGCTGATAACCAAATTAAACCTAACTCATAGGTACAAGAATTTATGCTTTTGGATGTTACCATTTTCAACCATGAAAATGAATTCTTATTAGACTATCTGTATGTCTTTAGTTCTCAGTTACTGAGGGTTAACTTGTTAAATGCACCTACTGCTCACAAACCCTCCTTTTTTGCTTCTACCCACAATGTAATCTTTAGAGAAATTTTAGGCTTTGACTTTTTGAAGTAATAGCATGCTATCCAGCTGCAATGGAATGAGTTGGCATGAAGGGGACCAAGTTACACAATACCACTAGAAAGCAGTCCTCTCAGGTAATACAAATCATTCCTGAAATAGGTGTCCTTGTACCTATTAAAAAAGAAAAATCTAAGAGAGGAGAAAAAGAGAGTCAAGGAAAGTAAACCCACCTTAAACATTTTTTTAAACACTTATTCATTTTTAAGAGAGAGAGAATGGGGGAGGGGCAGAGAAAGAGAGAGACAGAATCAGGCTCCAGGCTCTGAGCTGTCAGCATAGAGCCTGATGTGGGGCTCGAACTTGTAAACTGTGATGAGATCATGACCTGAGCCAAAGTCAATCACTCAACCAACTGAGCCACCCAGGAGCCCCAAAATCCATTTTTTTTCATTTAAATCGGTTATTTTGAAGTTTTGTTAGTGTTCTCCTCATTGAGTATAACTAACTTATCTAGTCCTCTCAAATTTACTCAAAGGGCCCAATGATTTCAATATGAATTTCATATAAGTAAGACTGAAAAAATAATGCATCAAGTCCACATAAATACCACTAGAGAACAATGTCATCTTTGGAGATGGCACCCATCTCCACAGGCAGTGGGAGAGTTTGAAGAGCACAGGGTTGAGAATCAGAAGACATGCATGCTGGCCTTGGTTCCACCCTCCTCTCATTACCTGGGGCCTTGGCAGTCACATGCCTTTCCAGAGCTTCAATGTCCTTTCTCATCAGTAAAATGAATGTATTTTTCCAAACTTCTTCACAAGGTCGCTGTCAGTGTCTAATGACTGAAAAATGGACAAGCATATGTATCTACAACCATGTCAACTTAGCTAGACTGGAACTTTATTTTCCAGAATTCCCTTCCCTGCATAGTTCTGAATTAGTCTGAGGTGCAAGAGGCATTAGGCAAGATTTGAAACGTGGAAACAAAACAGTAGCTTATTAAGCCTCATGATAGAGCTCCAAGTTCACTTTCAAAGCCTACCATCTAGGCCTAGAGACAGGGAGACACTGATGAGTTCTAGTTCATCCTTGTAGGTTACAGTTCATCTGTTCCTTGCTTCCCCCACTGCACATCACCTTCCCTTCCTAAATGACTATCCTGTTTGCTGACTCCAGGATGTAGCTTTAAATACAGAATAGCTTCCAAAGACTGTTTAGCTCCTATAACTACATAAAGTAAAAATATAATATATCCCTTACTATATGAACAGAAGTAGATAGATAGGTAGATAGATAGATAGATAGATAATAGAGATAGAGATAGAGAGAGATAGAGATAGAGATAGATAGATGGCTAGAGATATAGATAGATATGTATGTGTCCTATTGGTTCTGCTTCTCTAGTCGAACACTGACTGATACAACATACTATTCTTAAAAACATGGGCTTTTTATCTCAATATTTCCAACACAGCAAGTGTTCAACAAATTATTAAATTAAAAGTATTTATTTGGAAAACTTCCAAGATTAAACAAAAATAAGGTATTTGTTTAATGCAGTGATCACCAAAACAAAATATCAAGTAGCTAATGAATGGTGTTTCTTGTTACATATTAGTAAAAAGAATTGCTGTCTAGAAATATTTTCTAACACAATCAGATCAATTTATATATAAGAATTTGGTGTGGCTGGTTCCTTGACATGAACTTACAACTAAACCTTATAAAATTTAATTTTGAAACATTTCATTCACTGTTATTTTTATGTATGTGTGTATGTATTTATTTATTTTTGAGAGAGAGAGCCCAAGCAAGGGAGGGGCAGAGAGAGAGAGAGAGAGAGAGAGAGAGAGAGAGAGAGAGAGAGGGAGGGAGACCCAGAATCCAAAGCAGGCTCCAGGCTCTGAGGTGTCAGCATGGAACCCGACATGGGGGCTCGAACTCACGAACTGTGAGATCATGACCTGAGCTGAAGTTGGAGGCTTAACTAAATGAGCAACCCATGCGCCCATTTGTTTTTCTTAATGGCACTAACAGAAAGCTGTTTGCACCCAGCTAGTGGTGGTTATTTCAAACTCTAAAGAAGTATTTGTGATGGAACAAAAAACTAGTGAACACACTTAGAATGGGTAATATTCTTATGTATAAATGGCTGTTTCACCCTTTCATCCTCAAAGATAATAAAATATACACATTTACTGTTTTAAATGATGGCTGCAAAGTTAAAATGATCTAAAAAAGGTTTTCATCAGCCAAATTTTTATTCCATTAACCGAAAGAAGATATATGCATATTTTTTTTAAATGTAGAGCTTTAAAAGTTTCAAAAATCTTTCTCTCAGTTATAACCATCATGTTATATATAATGAGTCAACAACAACAAAGTAATTGCAGCTACATACCAAAGACTTAGAAAGCCAGGGAATTGGAACTAGACACAATTGTGGGAGTAAGGCAGCCACTGGGACTCTGAGGTACAGAGAGTCAAAGCACTTACAGTCAGGCAGTAGGAAATGGCAACTAGAATGTCTGTCAGTAGGAATTGGGATCCCAGCCCTTAAAGGGAGGAGAGAAAAGGAAGAAGCATAAACAATGCAATTGCTGGACCAAGATTATGGGCCATTAACTGAGGGACTGGATTATTCATTTACCTGTTCCTCTAGATTTATTCTTTCTCTTGTTTCTCAATCTATCCAGTCCTCTGAAGCCAGGTTTAGATCTATACCCATGGCTTAACCCACAAGCCATTTTGTCATGTTTCCTAAGTTTACATTCCAACCCAAAGTCTTCTCTGGAGTTGGAGCCACAAGCCTCTGTATGGCCACTACATGTCACCTCATGGATGTATCACAGCATCTCAAAGTCAACATGTCCCGAAACTGTTCTGACCAGAACTTCTTCCTCTTTCTTATATTCCTTCATTCGTCAAGTTATTCTGTTAAACATATAGTGAATATAAAACATTTGCCAGGTTCAGGGAATTCCTTAACTATTTAGATGTTCCCAGTCCGCAAGAGATTTTAAGTCTAGTTCAAAAGTTCTCAGCTGACCCACAGAATGAAATTGCCTGGAATCTTGAAAAAGTACCAAAGCATAAGTCTTACTCTCAGGTATTCTAATTTAATTAATTTTTATTGAAGGGAAAAGAACATTATTATTTTTTTTAAAAGCTCTCTAAGTGATTCTAATTTAGGGTTGGAATACCAGCCTATCATCCATGCAAAAACTGTGGAAATTACCTTAGAGACTTTACTATCAGCTGCCTCCAATATCCAATTAGCTACTGGCTTTTGTGGAAATGCTACAAGAACATTTTTTAAACTTCAGGCCCCATTACCAATGTTATTTCCACTGCGTTTGACCAGGCCACACTCATTTTCCCAAAAATTTGGCAGTCATTTCCTAACATTTCCTTGCCACTAGTTTTTCCGCCTTAAATTCATTCCCTAAATAACAGAAGGAGTGATTTTCCTAGAACACAATTATGATCATACAGAAATCTAAACACATACACTTACATATATCAA
>NC_043706.1:74244477-74247991 GCF_006229205.1 Suricata suricatta | reverse complement strand
AACTTCTTATTAAAGAAAGACTTATGTAGAGAAAAATACTCAAATTAAAACCACACAGCCTGAAGAATTTTCACAAAGTGAACACGGCCAGCACACAGGCTAAGAAATAAAATATTACTAGCATCTCAGAAGTCTTTTCTTTTACCCCATGCCCATCAGTTATTCTTCTCTCCTCCTAGATGTAATCAACTATACAATTTCAAATATAATAGATTTCTGTTTTGAACATTATATAAATAGAATCATATGGTATATATTCTTTTATATCTCATCTCTTTTCAACAGCATTTCCTTTGTGAAATTCATTCACAAAATTCAGTATGTAGCAGTAGTTTGCTCTTTTTTATTACTATATAGTATTTCCTATAATAATATTCTAATTTATTTATCCATTCTACTAATGGCCATTTGGAGCTCTCCTACATTGCGCTATGACCAATAGTACTACTACAAGCAGTTTTGAATCTGTATTTTAAGGCACTGAGGCATGCATTTTTGGGGGGATACTTCTAGAAATCAGATGGCTGTGTCATGGAGTCTGCAAATGTTTGTTATAATAGAAACAAATAATTCCCCAAACTGGTTGCACCAGTTTATCCTCACAACAAGATGATATACAAGGGCCAGGGGTGTCTGGAGCATTCAGTTAGTTGAGTGTCCGACTCTTGATTTAGGTTTAGGTCATGATCTCACAGTTCTTAAGACTGAGCCCCAGGTCAGGCTCTGTACTGACAGAGCAAAGCCGCCTGGGATTCTCTCTCCCTCTCTCTTTGCCCGTCCCCCACACATGGGTGCATGTTCTCTCTCTCTCTCTCTTTCTCTCTCCCTCTCTCTCTCAAAAATAAACTTAGAAAAAGTTCCAGTTTCTTGATATGTCATTGACAATGGTTATTTTTAGTCTTTATTTTAGCCTTTTAGAAGGTTGAACAGTGCTATCCCATTTCCTTGATAACTAAGGAAAATGGACACCTTTTCAAATGCTTACTAACTGGATATACTCTTTGTGGAGTGTCAGCTAACCATCTCCTTCAAACTGCATTTGTTTAAAAATCAATTGACCATATACAGATCATTTTCTGGATTTTATTCTGTTCCATTAATTTATATGCACATTTTTTAGTCATCCAACACTATTTTGAATACCATAGCCTTTTAGTAAGTCTTGAAATATGATAATGGGAGTCTTCTGCATCTGTTGACTTTTTTTCAAAATTACATTGAGTATTCTACTTTCTTTTCCTTTCCCTTCAAATGTTATAATAAACTGTTGATTTCAAAAAAAAAATCCTGCTGGCATTGCAGCATTATTCACAATAGCCAAAAAAAAAAAAAAAAAGGAAACCACCTAAATGTCTGACAACAGATAAGTGGATAAAGATGTAATACACACACAAGTATACGTACATACACAGGATGCAAGATTATTTAGCCAGGAGGAAGAAGGAAATCCTGCCATTTGCTACAAAAATGGATGGACCTTGAGGGCACGGTACTAAGTGAGATAAATCAGATAAAGAAAGAAAAATACTGTATGATACTACTTGTATTAAAATCTAAAAAAGCCTAAGTTGTAAAAACAAAAAATAGAATGCTGGTTCTGCATGGTGGGGGAATTGGAGAGATGTCATTTAAGGATACTTGAAGCAGGTAAATAAGTAAGTTATGGGCATCTAACGCATGCATAGTGATTATAAGCAACAAGACTATATTATAAAGTTGCTAAAAAACTAGACCTTAATTGTTCTCATCACAAAAAAGGAAATTATAATTATGTGACATGATAGAGATGTTAGCTAAAGCTGTGGTAGCATAGTGCAATATATAAGTGTATCAACCTTAAACTGAACACCTTATTTACATGTCATATGTCAATTATAACTCAATAAAAACAAATAAACAAAAACGTATGAACTGGGATCAAGGCAGGATTCGGGGAGGATTCTTCTCATAATCTCCATAAAGAAACCAGAAGTAAATTTATAAAAAAACAAAAACAATACAAACAAACAAAAACCCCACTAGCCTGTTAAAATTGATAGTTTGAGCAGCACCATTTCAGTTTATTCAAGAAGACATCTTATTTTCTACGAGACAACGAGATAGCACTCATCTGTACAGAAAAGGCACAGGAAGGTGGTTCTATGACAAGAGATCTTTTCCAACCCTTGTAGGACCAGAAGAAAGAGTATTCTTAAGTCACCAGTTGGACTATTCAAATAGTCATAATTCAGCTTGACATGAAGAGCTCTGCCTCTGGATGTGAGAGTATTGTGTGGATGTGTATAGATATGTTTCTGTATATATCTGTGTGTATGTGTGTGTGTGTGTGTGCGTGTGTGTGTGTGTCTACAGGGAGCTAAAACTGTGTGCCTCACCTGTGTGATGCCCATAGCCACTGTCCATAGTTTGGAGGCTGAGGGCTGCCTGCTGATCCAGCTCTTCCTACGGTGTGTGAGGGTGTCTCTGGGTGCCTACTGCTCCTGTTTCTGCACATCCTCAAGTGTCATTGTTCAGAATCCTATGAATTCCATGAAGTACAGGATTATCTCATTGAAATATTTCTGATTGAATTATTGCTAAAGTCTATTTTTGGAATTTCTAGTCAATAATCCCAATTGGTCCAGATACTTATAAAGAAAAATTATCTCCCATAGCACCTGCACCCAGAACTCTGTAGCAGAACCAACTTCCCATGCTCTTGGGTCCAGATCTGTCAGACAGAAAAACAAAAAGAAGTAAAACATAAAAGAGAACAGAAAAACTGTGGAGGGTGCATTAAAAGCCTGCTTTGTCAAAAATTAATTGGCCATACATTTGTGGGCCCAAGTCTGGGTTCTCTATTCTATTCCATTGGTCTATGTGTCTGTTTCTGTGCCAATACCATACTGTCTTGATGATAACAGCTTTGTAGTAAAGGCTAAAGTCTGGGATTGTGATGCCTCCCATTTTGGTTTTCTTCTTCAATATTACTTTGGCTATTCGGAGTCTTTTGTGGTTCCATATGAATTTGAAGATAGCTTGTTCTAGCTTTGAGAAGAACGCTGGTGCAATTTTGATGGGGATTGCATTGAATGTGTAGATTGCTTTGGGTAGTAATGACATTTTCACAATGTTTATTCTTCCAATCCATGAACAGGGAATGTTTTTCCATTTCTTGGTGTCTTCTTCAATCTCTTTCATAAGTTTTCTACAGTTTTCCTCATATAGGTCTTTTATATCCTTGGTTAGGTTTCCTCCTAGGTATTTTATGGTTTTTCATGCAATTGTGAATGAGATCAGTTTCTTGATTTCTCTTTCTGCTGCTTCATTATTGGTGTATAGGAATGCAACTGATTTTTGTACATTGAGTTTGTACTCTGCAACTTTAATGAATTCATTGATCAGTTCTAGAAGGCTTCTGGTAGAGTCAATTGGGTTTTCCATGTAGAGTATCATGTCATCTGCAAAAATTGAAAGTTTGACTTCTTCTTTGCCAATTCTGATGCCTTTTATTTCCTTTTGTTGTCTAATTGCT
>NC_043706.1:74236295-74244377 GCF_006229205.1 Suricata suricatta | reverse complement strand
CCAAAACATGGAAAAAGCCTAAATGTCCATCACCTGATGAATGGATCAAGAAGATGTGGTATATATATATATATATACAATGGAGTATTACATGGCAATGAGAAAGAATGAAATCTGGCCATTTGTAGCAAAGTGGACGGACCTCTAGGGTGTCACGCTAAGCGAAATAAGTCATGCAGAAAAGGATAGATACCATATGTTTGCACTCATAAGTCTAACAGGAGAACAGGAGAAACCTAATGGAGGACCAGGGGGAGGGGAAGAGGGAAAGAAAGTTGGGGAGAGAGAGGGGCACAAAACCTGAGAGACTATTGAATACTGAAAATGAACTGAGGGTTGAAGGGGAAGGGGGAGGAGGGAAAAGAGGTGGTGGTGATAGAGGAGGGCACTTGTAGGAAAGAGCACTGGGTGTTATATGGAAATCAATTTGAAAATAAACTATTTTAAAAAATAAATGAAAGCCTGCAAAATTCATCTGATCTAAAACAACTGAAAATAGGGACTCCAATAAATCCACATATACACACATTTACTGTAACACTCTTCATATTGGCCAAGACATGGGAACAGCCCAAATGCCTAACTGACAAATGAATAAACAAAATATGGTCTAACCATACAATGAAATGTTGTTCAGCCACAAAAGAAATGAAGCTCTGATACATGCTACAATGTCGGTGAAACTCCAAAACACACTAAGTGAAAAAAAAGCAGACACAAAAGACCATATATTTTATTTTTCCACTTACATGAGTGTCCAGCATCGGCAAGTCCACAGTGACTGAGCCCATTGGTGGTTGTAAGAGGCTGAGGAAAAGGTAGGGGATGGCAAGTGACTGCTTAACAGAAGTGAGGTCTTCACTGGGGATGATGAAAATGTTTTGTTAACTAGATAGAAGTGAGATCCTAAATATCAATGAATTGTTCACTTTAAAATGCTTAATTTTATGTTATTTGAATTTTACCTCAATAAAAGATTTTTTACTCCTATTAAGATTTTGGTTGGAATTGCATTTAACCTATAGATCAATCTGGAGAGAACTGATATCTTAACAATATTTTTTTCAAAAATGTTTTAAATGTTTTTACCTACCAAAATACATAGAACAAGTTTTGAAAGTTATAAGATATATTACAGTTTTTTTTAATTTTTTAAAAGTTTATTTATTCTTGAGAGAGAGACAGAGTGCAAGCAGGCAAGGGGCAGAGAGGAAGGGAGACCCAGAATCTGAAGCAGGATCCAGGTTCTGAGCTGTTGGGACAGAGCCCGACATGCAATTTGGACCCACGAGTGGTAAGATCATGACCTGAGCCAAAGTCAGACCCTTAACCAACAGAGCCACCAGTACCCTATTAACAATGTTGTTATTCCAACAATATTCCAGTCTATCTATGAACATGATATATCTCTTAAGTCTTTAATTTCTTTCATCAGTGCTTTTTATAGTTTTGCATATAAATATTTCATATATTTTGTTAGATTTATACCTAAACATTTAATTTTGTTGGTACTATTGTAACTGATACTTTTTTATTTCAATTTCTAATTATTTATGTATATTTAGTGACAATATGATTGAGTTTTGCATAGTGACATTGTATCCCACAGCCTTTTTAAATTCACTTATTCTATTGGCTTATTTTTCAGATTATTTGGGAATTTTTTATACAGAAAATCATATTAAGACAGTTTTATTTCTTCCTTTATAATCTGTGTGACTTTCATTTCTTTTTCTTGCTTAATTCCAGGATCTACTATACAATATTGCATAGAATGGGGAGAGTGAAATCCTTGCCTTGTTACACATCTAACATTTGTAAAGGCTTTCAAAAAAATATCCTGGTCATGATTTTAAAAAGCCAAATAAACGTTTGTGAAGGGGGCTCCACCTTGTAGCGTGACAAAAGACTGGACTTTGGAGTCAGCTCCATTGGATTTAAAAGCTGGCTTCTCCCACTTACCAGATTCTGAGTCTTAGTTTGCTCATCTGTAAAGTAGAGGAACTAATATGTCATGAGTCAAGCTGCCATGAAACTTGAAAGAGATAATGTATGAAAAGAAACTGAGACAGTGTCCAGCACCTGAGAACACCCAAGATGTGTTCATATAGTCAGTGTAATAGGTCAACTTATAAGATATCGGAAAGCTTACTGTACATAAGTTCGGCTTAATTACTAACCGCCTCATCTTGCTTCTGTAACAATGCCTGCCTGCTAGATAGATAACATAGATTGCAAAACTCTCCCCTACCCCCTTTTACTACAACCTGGTCAAAGGCAAGGTCAACAGATGAAAGTCACCTAGTCACTGCCCCACGTGTCTTAGATTTCTAACTGTGATTGGTCATTTTAAAGGAACAAAGAACTTTAAAATGATAGGTTCCCCCCAAAAGTAGCGTCTGTGTCTTACAATGTAATTGGCTACCATGGAATGCTGTGAATGTAATTGGTTAACTAAGTAATGACGTATTCTGTCCATATAATCTCACTGCCACCTTTGTTCAGGGCCATTCTCTGCACTTTTCTCCTTAAGATCAGGGGATCAGGTTTGGCCTGGCCATAAATAAAATTATGCCTTGCTTCTATTCGACATTTGATGGTCTTTTCGACATCATGCTGTAACAGTCAGTCCCACTTCTACCACTTACTTTGTGACTTTGGACTTTGTAACCAATCTGTGCCTTAAGTTTCTCATCTTTTAAAATGAATAAAGTTATAATACCCACTCTATAGGGTTGATTGGGGGTTAATTAAATTAGTAATTTAAGTAGAGTATTTAGATGAGAGCCAGCACATATTGTAACCAAACCAACATGTGTTCCTTCCTTGGTGAGTCAGAAAGTACACCAGGTTGAGTTGTCACAAAAAGTAAACTTTCATTTGCAACAGATAAGGAGATCACGGGAAATGGCTTCCAAAGCCATGACATCCCAAGGGTGGATGGGTTCTTTTTGTTTAGAGTTAGGATGAATATTTAGAGAGGGGGTTCTTACCATCATATGTAGAAGTTGGCATAAGGTCACATATGCTCTTAAGGAAACAGGTCTATACATACATTGTATGTTATGTAAATAGGCTTGTACTCCTCCTAAGATAGAGACTTTAGTATTATAATAAGATAAAGCCAGTTGTCAGTCATTCTAGAGGTCACTCCATGGTCCATCTGCACAGGTGTGAGTCAGGGGTTAAGCTCAAACTTGTCTGGGTAGTCTGGGCTGATTGGAGATCTCATCAGAGGAAGCTCTATTGCTTGAGGGGCAGTTTTGCCTTCCATTTGCCTGGATTAAGAGATGAGCTGGGGGCGCCTGGGTGGCTCAGTCGGTTAAGCCTCTGGCTTCGGCTCAGGTCAGATCTCACGTTCGTGGGTTCGAGCCCCGCGTCAGGCTCTGTGCTGACAGCTAGCTCAGAGCCTGGAGCCTGCTTCAGATTCTGTGTCTCCTCTCTCTGCCCCTCCCCCTCTCATGCTCTGTCTCTCTCTGTATCAAAAATAAATAAAACATTAAAAAAAAAGTTTAAGAGATGAGCTGGACAGAAGAGCTTAAAATAAAATGTGGGCCGATGAGTACAAGCAGGTTGACAGTGAAGGTCAGGTCTTAAGAGTCTAGCTGGTGACAATAGGAGGTACTATATAAATGTTAAATGCTATCATCATCATCTTTGTAATCACAATTGTTATAGCATTATCATTATAATGTTTACTTCAGTATCGGTTATTTATTGTTATGTAAGAAGCCACTTCAAAAATGTGTGGCTGGAAACCACAAAAAGCATTTATACGCTCATGATTCAACAATGGGGAAGGCTGTACTTCCCATGATGTCGGCCGGAGCAGCTCAGATGGGCAAGAGAGCCCACTGTGGCTTCACTGTCATGTCTCCTGGTAGGCTCTCCACTGCGGTAGCTGGGATGGCAAGAGCAAGGCTGAGCTCCACTTTGTAATCTCATATCATCCAGCGCTTTTCTGACATGGCTTCTCTCTTTAGGAGGATAGGCAGGCGTCATTAAATGGTTGCTCTGCTCTCCAAGAGGGTAAAAACAAAAGCTGCAATGTTTCTTAAGGCCTAGGCCTAGAAATCCCAGGATGTCATTTCTGTCATTCTGTTACTCCAAGTGAATCACTAAATCCAGGCAGATTTAAGGGAAAGAAAATAAATTCCATGTCTTGATGGAAAAGGGAAAAGGCACACTTTTTTAAATTGTTAACAATGTTTATTTCTGGGTGGTGAAGTTATGATCTATTTGTGTTTCTGTGATATTTTTCTTTTTTTTTTTAATATAATCTATCATCAAGTTAGCTAACATACAGTGTATACAGGTGCTCCTGGCTTTGGGAGTAGATTCCCATGATTCATTGCTTACATACAACACTCAGTGCTCATCCCAACAAGTGCCCTCCTCAGTACCCATCACTCATTTTCCTTTAAATTTGTATGCAGGAAAGAGGAATTAAGTGGCCATCTTTGGAAAGAGCTTACCACAATTTCTGTACTTTCCCTTGGAAATAGCCTCAGGTAACTATACACAAAACCATCTTAACATTGTACAAGAAAATCTGGAAATACCTTCTAAATCAGCTATTGACTCAACTAGTTAGTTATGTGGCAGTGTCTGGGCAAGGACTCTGTGTGTGCTACAGCAGGGTCCTGCCAGGTGGGCTGGCCACGTCTTGGCAAAAGTAGCTCTGGATGTGGACTTTGAGAATCTTTTCATAATGAGCACAATTGCAGCCTCATTTAGTTTTTATTTACTTATTTATTTGTTTTGAGAGAAAGTGATTGTATGTGCCTGGACATGCTCAAGTGTGAGGGAGGGGCAGACAGAAAGGGAGAGAGACAGTCCCAAGTCTGATAGCACAGAGTCCTCTGTGAGACTCGATCTCACAAACACTGAGATCCTGACCTGAGCTGAAATCAAGAGTGCAAAGATTGACTGACTGAGCAACCCAGGTACCCCAGTTGCATTTAGTTAATAGCAATGAAAGCTAACTTAGAGCATCTGTTTACTGGCTATCTTTGCTAGCTAGGAGTAAAGGACTCACACCTGGAGAGAAGCAGCCCGAATATGTGCAGGCAAGTTACTTATGGAAGGAGACTGCCCATCAAAGGAAGATGCTGGAAAAGGAAGCACAGGCTTGTTAAAATATATTCAAATGTGGCTGTGGCCTCTCTTTACAGTTGTTTATTGTTTATATTTAAAGTACGTTATATTTAGAGACTATCTGTATTTGCAGAGACCTCTTGATTTATTATACCCAGCAATTTGATTACTAAAGTAATCATTTCAGATCTATCTGTAGTTTCTACTTTGATAAGCAAAATTTAGCATGCATATCTGCTCCCAAGCTTAAAATGTAATTCCTACTGGGCTGCTAAAATAAGGTGTCTACGTGCCCAATTAAAAAATTAAATGGTTTTTTTTTTAAGGGCTACTTTTCTGCAAAGTCCAGAAAGGTCTTGACAAAACCCAGAATTACAGATGTTTTCTTCACCTTGGCAATGTTACTTAATTAATCCATGTAGGTTAGGCTTCCTATAGTTGCCACCCATTCTATCCAGCACCCTCTTAGAGGCCAGAGTCTGTATTTTACAATATTATCCTCTTTCCTTCCTTCCTAATAAACCCAACTTCCAAAGTGTTAGCAATGTCAGGTGATACAGAGTTACTGAACACATCTCAGCAAAACTTTCAAATCTCCCTTCTTAGATCTCAAATATCTTATCTGCAAAAGATCTTTCCCTACTACCAGAACCCTTATGTCTCCCCTCTGCCTTCACCGCAGCCCCCCTTGAGTCCATCCCTATTCTCATATGCAGTCCTCCACTTGGATTCTCCACTCAACAAAACAAAGCTTCCTGTGGCTGACCTGCCTCATCCTTGTGCTCCAAGGAAAGTAGTTCTGAAATTATCAGTGTTGATGGGGTGGGTGCAGTACAAGAAGGTTCTTGCCCTTCTAGCCACAAAATTTATCAAAGATGTCACAGAATAAAGAGCATCTTTTGGAAGTAGAGAGGGAGAAGTGGGGGTAGGGAATGAAAAGAAGCAGCGAGAGATTCTGCTTATAAGAAAATGAAGTGAAATACCTGCCATAGAAAAAAGGTAACTGTCTTATTTGTCCCTTCTTTTTCTATTTTGCTTATCAGATAGACTACTTGCCTGTCAGATTATTACATGAAAAAAAAAATGTGCCACCTCCTGACCAAAAGCATCTGACCAAGAAGCTTGATTTAAACATATGACCATCCTACCATAAATCCATCACTCAGCCAGGAGCAGGCGGGTGAGGCAGAGTTTTTTCTCTTCCTGAAAACAATCAACTTTCTGGAGAGTCCCACATATGTGATTCCTAGAGAACAGATATGACAGGGAAGAATCAAACCCTAACATGTGATTTGAAGATCAGAGTTATAGAAATCCAGAGAAGGGAGTGGCCAGAATTTATTGGGACAATCAGGGAAGATTCCAAAATCTGTCTATGCGGGATTGGTGACATCATGACCAAGACTGAAGATCATTTTTCTGAGTGCCTGGGTGGCTCAGTCGGTTAAAGTGTCCGACTTTGGCTCAGCTCATGATTTCACAGTTTGTGAGTTCAAGCCCTGCATCAGGCTCTGTGCCAATAGTCCAAACCCTGGAGCCTGCTTCAGATTCTGTCTCTCTCTCTCTCTCTCTCTCTCTCTCTCTCTCTCTGCCCCTCCCCCACTTGTACTCTGTGTGTATATCTCTCTCTCTCAAAAATAAATATACACTAAAAATTTTTCTTAAAAGACTGAAGATATTTTTGTCAAGTATAGGATTTGGGGTTTTGATTTTGTTCTGTATTTTAAAGATGCTAATTCATTGTCTTCTGGCTTGCAGAGTTTCTGAAGGAAGTCTGCTGTAATTGTTTTCATTGTTCCTCTCTACATAATGTGTTTCTCTGTTTATATTTTTTTTAGCTTCTGGCTATTTTCAAGAGTTTTTCTTTGGTTGTTCCATGTTTGCATATGATGTTTCCAAGTGATTCTTTTTTATATTTAGACTGAGTGTGCTTCTCCACTATTCTTGTATCTGTGATCTGATGTATTTCATTATTCTTAGAGAAATATCAACCATTGTATCTTCATATATTATTGTGCCCATTCTCTCTCTTTTCACCTTTGGAGAATCCATTTACACCTATGTTAGACTACTTGATGTTACCCTAAGTTCTCAGATGCTTTGTTTTTATTTATTATTTTCTTTCTTTGAATTTCAGTGTGAATAATTTCTTTAAATTTACTAATTTCAATCTTAGCTGTATGAAAGCTACTGACTGATAGGCCTGCTGAAGGCATTATTCACCTCCATATTTTTTATCTCTAGCTTTTCCATTTGACATTAGTATACTTTCCATCTCTTTGCTAAAATTCCTGATTTGCTATAGCATCTTTCTAACTTGTCCATATTTAAGCATTTAATAGATTAATGACTCTTATTTTTAAATCTCTGCTAACAGGATCCAGGCTCTGAGCAAGCTGTCAGCACAGAGCCTGGTGCAGGGCTTGAACCCATGAATGGGAGATAATGACCTGAGTTGAAGCCAGATGCTCAACCAAGCCACCCAGGCACCCCACTGAAAATCATTTTATACTCTGGGGTATAGTCACAGAAAGTTGCATAAATTGAAGAACTAGAATAAACCCTCCCATCCACAATGAATGTGATACAACTCTTAAAATTATAAATTGAGTTTAGATGTAAAAATATAGAAATACCAAAATAGTAAAACCAGTAGTTATTTTACCAAATTATTGTATAAATTTTTTTGTTTTCAAATTATGGTTTGGAGTCTTTTTATTGATTTGATGCACTTTGTGTATAAACATTGTTATGAAATATGTACAATTTTTGTAATTAAATTTCAGATTGTTTAAAATTATTAAGAATGTATATGAATTGCAAGTATTGTCAGAGGGTAGCTGTTTGTCATTTGCTATCCTCCTTTAAAATATTTTAGTTCAGATATGTATTCAGCATCCCGATTACCCCTTGTGATATCAAAGCGACTCCTTCAAATAATTGTTTAGAGATAGCTTAATCAATAAATGTTTTCTTTTTTCACAA
>NC_043706.1:74210473-74236195 GCF_006229205.1 Suricata suricatta | reverse complement strand
GTATATGAATTGCAAGTATTGTCAGAGGGTAGCTGTTTGTCATTTGCTATCCTCCTTTAAAATATTTTAGTTCAGATATGTATTCAGCATCCCGATTACCCCTTGTGATATCAAAGCGACTCCTTCAAATAATTGTTTAGAGATAGCTTAATCAATAAATGTTTTCTTTTTTCACAAAAAAATAAATAAATAAATAAAAATAAAAATAAAAAATAAAATCTCTGCTAATTGCAATATCTGGATCATCTCTGGGTCTAAATTTGTTCATTTTGTTTTCTCTTCATTTCTTCAGAGTGGGCTTTCTCTCTCTCTATGTATTTTATAATTTTGTGACTTGTCAGACATAATATGTCTAACAGTATAGACCAAGGTAAATATTTATGCCTGAAAACTTAAGTGAGTGTAGTTAAGTGCTGGATTTGTTTTATACTGTTACTATGGCTACCTTCAGTATACCACCAGCTTCAAATTCCTCTGACATTAGCTTTTACTTTTATTAACAGAATTGGGTTACTTACCATTTCTCAGCCAATCACTGGCAAGGAGAATGGAATTACTGCAACTGGCTTAGACTAACAAATAGGAATCATTTTTTGAGTATGTGGTTAGGATTAGCTCTCCAGAAACATTTAGCTATCCAGTTTCTGAAAATCAGGGTGCTTTTGTAAAAAAAAAAAAAACAAAAAAAAAACGAGTAAACAATTATTGGGTAGATGATCAACTTTTAGGTTAATGCTCAGACTAAAGATTGGTGAGTTTCATAATTTACCTTAACCCTGTGTTTACAGTTTCACCTTGGGCCTTGAGAACTTTCCACTCTGATGATGAAGAGAAATACAAAGAGTTAAACCTAAGCTAATAAGACTTTTTACAGAATCCAGATCCATTTGTATTTCTTACTTTCTTACCATATGCTACCCTCTAATACTGTGGTCCGGCTGTGTCCCTGTGTCTATATTGATATCAAGAGATTCTCCTACTCTGTATTGAACTGGGCGATGGTATTTATGCTTTCTCTAGAATAGTAGTGCTCAAACTCTAGTGAGGCATCCATGCAAACATTCTCTTCTCTTCCTGGCATCTTCTCAAAAATAAAAATAACTAATGCTCATTATTAATTCTTTACCAGAAATTCTCTTGCATCAAACATTCTCCCCAATCTCACAACAGTAACTGAGATAGCTGACTCAACCATCCACATTATTTATGCTACAACTTTCTGCCTCTTAATTTGCTATATCTTCACCATCAAAATGATGCCATCCCCTTCCTTTTTGGTCCTGCTCTCTAAGATTGTTCCAACATGTACCCAGGAACTACCTGATCTCCATGGTTAATGTTTCCGAGAATCTTCCTTAAAATACTCCCCAAATTATTCCCTCCTTGATTCTAAAGTTCCTATTTTCTGAGTGTCGTAACTTTAATCTAATTGTTATGGGGGAGATTCTTCTTACCAACTCATCTTATGGTGTAAATTATTGACAACAATCTACTAAGAGGGTTAAATATGAATCTGGCATCAAAAAAGTCTTCATAAAAATTATGAAAGTGAATTAGGTATTATTCCACTACAAAAGTTTATGAGATGATATCAAATCCTACTGTACATAGGTAAAATTCAGTTACCATCCTGTTCATGTTTTAAAGTCTAAAATCATTTTGAATTGGTAGTGATTAAGAAAAATGTGTGTTGTTATAAAGTTGTCTTGATTTATATCAAGCTTACCTTAGCTTAAAATGGAACATTAGAAAGAAAATCCAATGAGGCTTAGCCTTCTGTTGATTTACTTCCATTGCTGTATGTGTCTTGCAATTGTCCAAATGCTCTGTGGCTTTGGGATAGCAGCTAAGGAAAACTGAAGCTATGCCTCTGTCAAGTAACATTATGCATTCCATAAAATACTCAGAGTTTCTTATATTTCTTCTAATATTTTGTGTTATATCATGGAGAAATGGGCTATTGTGTAATTTCCATTCAGCATGAATCTAGATGAAACTTTGCTATTTATCTATGAGGGTAGTGCCCAGTTTTCAATCATTATTTGCATATTGATACTATCAAAGGAAAGTTTTCAATTTTCAAAATTTCAAAGGCTATCAGTGTCTTTGAAAGGGTGAGAGTAAAAACAAAAAATAAAACCGAACTAAAAACAAACAAAAAACTCCTCTTTGCCAGGAACTAAGAAATCTCTCACTGCCCAAATGCTGGTGTTCCAAATGCTTGGCAACTTGTCACTCTTTATATCACCATGTCTTGTAGGTTTCTGCCTGTCTTTCTGGCATGAACGACTCACTTCTAAACTATTTTCTTCTCACAACCTCCTAAGCAACTATGTAGGTCCAAGAAAATACTCTCTCATGCAACAATGTTCTCCAGCTGGTGTTGATTCATTCTTGTTCTCAGCACAGCAGTAGGAAAGGTCTTTTAAAATATTTAAAAACATTATATCAGATCATTTCTGATTTAAAACTCTTCATTGGCTTCATTACCTTTAGAATAAAATGCAAACTTCTCTCAAAGCCATAAATGATCTGACCCCTCCCTACTCACCTGGCGTCAGCTCATACCATTCTCTCCTTCTCCACCATGCTCCAACTACCCTGGCCTTCTCTATGTTCCTTGAGCACATCAATCTGATTCTTACTTCAGGGGCATTACACCCAGAATTCTATTTATTCTGACTTTCACTTGGCAAGATGGGGTTTGGGGGGGAATTTTGGGATTTGTTTTTGTCATTTAGTCTCAGCTTAAATACTACCTTCCTTGACCATTCAATCATATAATCCAATGTAATATGCCCTTCCATATAAACTGGTTAAACTTTTATAATTCTCGGGGTGCCTCGGTGGGTCAGTTAAACGTCCGATTTCAGCTCAGGTCATGATGTCATAGTCCATGAGTTCAAGCCCTGCCCTAGGGCCCTCTGCTGCAGCTCAGAGCCTGGAGTCTGCTTCAGATTCTGTGTCTCCCTCTCTGTCTGACCCTTAACTGTTCATGCTCTCTCTCTGTCTCAAAAATAAATAAACATTAAAACAAACTTTTATAATTTTCTGTGTAACACTTGTCACCACCATCTGATATTTTCTTCTCTTTATTTATTTGTTTTTTAGTTGTGTACTTCCACTCACAAGAATGTAAGCTCCATGAAAAGAGGGAACTGGTCTATCTTGTTATTGTTATATCTTGAATCCAGAGGGCAGTGCGTCTTACACATTGTATGAGCTCAATAAATATCTGTGCAATGATTGAGCTGATAAATTAATGAATGAATGTCAATTGTGCATTTTACACATCAATTGTGTATTTTACAGCATCACATCTCTCCAATCCCTTAGCCTAAGAGGCCATGGCCTGCTCTCTTGGCCCAAAGCATTTCTTCTCTGCCTTTTTTCTCAGGGGAATCCTATTTACTCTTCAATTGAACAAATGAACACATGAAGTTCATTTATCCTTACTTGATGGTATTTGGTGGGTTTTGGTGGTAAAAGGGAACAGCATAAAAATAATCTTATGACTGATAGCCCTGAAGTTGATATAATCAACTATTATTAGTACTAAATGGAAGTTTATCAGTAAGTATCTGGCGCCAGATGGAAAGACACTTCATGTATATTATCTCACTTTTCTCTTCTTCATTGGCCCAGAGCTGGCCCCAGAGAGCACAATGCCATTAAATTTCTGTTGGGACAGCTCACACATGATTTCCTTGGAAATTTGATTTGAAGGTAGTTTAAGAATTGGGAGAACTAATTCCACTTCCACATCATGAGCTTCCTCATGTGTTTAATGAGGATATTTCATTTCTGTTTTGCAATTAATTTTTTGTTTTGTTTTGTTTTCAAAAACAGAGGGAGCTTATGATAATCCTTCATAGTTTTTTTAATGTGTTACTTTTTTAAATTTTTAATTAATTTATCTTTTAATTTACATCAAAATTAGTTATCATATGGTGCAACAATAATTTCAGGAGTAAATTCCTTAATGCCCCTTTTCCATTCAGCCCATCCCCCCTCTCACAACCCCTCCAGTAACCCTTTGTTTGTTCTCTATATTTAAGAGTCATTTACGTTTTGTCCCACTCCCTCTTTTTATATTATTTTTGCTTCCCTTCCCTTATGTTCATTTGTTTTGTATCTTAAATTCCTCACATGAGTGAAGTTATATATTTGTTTTTCTCTGACTGACTAATTTCACTTAGCATAATACCCTCTAGTTTCATTCATGTTGTTGCAAGTGACAAGACTTCATTCTTTTTGACTGCCAAGTAATATTCTACTGTATATATATATACCACATCCTTCAATGGACATTTGGGCTCTTTCCATACTTTGGCTATGTCAGTAGTGCTGCAATAAACATTGGGGTGCATGTGCCTCTTCAAATCAGCATAATTATATCACTTGGATAAATAACTAGTAGTGTAATTGCTGGGTCACAGAGTAGTTCTGTTTTTAATTTTTTGAGGAACCTCCATACTGTTTTCCAGAGTAGCTGTACCAGTTTGCATTTCCATCAGCAGCCCAAAAGAGATCCTCTTTCTTCACATCCTTGCCAACATCTATTGTTGCCTGAGTTGTTAATATTAGCCATTCTGACAGGTGTGAGGTGGTATCTCATTGTGGTTTTGATTTGTATTTCCCTGATGATGAGTGATGTTGAGCATTTTTTCATGTGTTGGTTGGCCATATGGATGCCTTCTTTGGAGAATTGTCTATTCATGTCCTTTGCCCATTTCTTCACTGGATTATTTGTTCTTGGGGTGTTAAATTTGATAAGTTCTTTATAGATTTTGAATACTAACCCTTTTGAATCTGATATGGCATTTGCAAGTATCTTCTCCCATTCTATCAGTTGCCTTTTAGTTTTGCTAATTGTTTCCTTCTTTCTTTTTATTTTGATGAAGTCCCAATAGTTCATTGTTGCTTTTGTTTTACTTGTCTCCAGAGACATGTTAAGTAAGAAGCTGCTGTGGCCAAGGTCAAAGAGGTTTTTGCCTGCTTTCTCCTCTAGGATTTTGATGGCTTCCTGTCTTACATTTAGGTCTTTCATCCATTTTGAGTTTATTTTTGTGTATGGTGTAAGAAAGTGGTCCAGGTTCATTTTTCTGCATGTCACTGTCCAGTTTTCCCAGCAACACTTGCTGAGGGGACTGTTTTTATTCCATTGGATATTCTTTCTTGCTTTGTAAAAGATTAGTTGGCCATATATTTGTGGGTCAATTTCTGGGTTCTCTATTCTGTTCCATTGATCTGAGTGTCTATTTTTGTGCCAATACCATACTGTCTTCATTATTACCGCTTTGTAGTACAGCTTAAAGTCCAGAATTGTGTGCCTCCAGCTTTGGTTTTCTTTTTCAAGACTGCTTTGGCTCTGGTTCCATAGAAATTTTAGGGTTGTTTGTTCTAGCTCTGTGAATAATGCTGGTGTTATTTTGATAGGGATTGATCTGTGTTGTAATTTATAAGGCAGTTATGTCAACATCATGAAGAAAAATAAAATATAATTTTTAGAACTGTATATCTCCCTTTCCTGCCTTTAGTTCACACTGTTCTCTTCATTGGAAAAGCCCTTTTCCTCCAACTTCATCTGGTAAAGCATCATCTTATCCATCCTTCCATATCATCTTCAACTGCCCTACCCCCAGCACAGGTTGTTTGCACACACATACAAAATCCATGGAGTTTGTCCTCCAGCACTTTATCTTCTTTGACACTTCTAATATCGTCTATATAACTCTTTCCCATAAGACTATGAATTTTTAAGTAAGTAAAGATATTTATTGTTTTGCACCCATTGCATGTATGCATTGAACACAGTAACAACAAAAAATGAATTGACTGTGGTATCCATCTCTGTGAAAAACTGGCAATTTACAAATATAGTTTATTTTTCATGCCCTCAAAAATGTGTAGAGAGAATTTTATACCAGAATAAGGGAATTGTCTCAATGAAGTGGTGAGCAAATTATTGATTATTACCAATTTTCTTATTGTTATTTAGGATAATTACTTTATATATATATAGAAAGAGGAAGCAGCAGATTGGCTACCTATGAGAATCGCCTCAACGACTAGTCTGAGAAGCAATACTCCCTACCTCTTCTGTTGGAATCATCCAGAATTGCCAGAAGTGTCAACATTTTAAAAGCCCACCCAAATATCCCTTCGGGAAAAGCAATAATTCTAAGGTACTGTGCGAGGACAGTCTTTGAGCTCCACATTTTGGGCACTGTCAGAAAATGATACTTTGAGTAGTACTATTTCTCAGCAAAAGCTTAATTCTAGTCTTCTGGAATCTACTAATTGGGAACAATTCCAATAAGTAGTAATATGTGTTTCTTCAAAAAGGCTGGAGACTTCACATATTCAAGAGCAAGTGACAAGTTAGAGCTGGGTACTGCATTTCATCAAAAAATTGAATGAGCTTCAGATATGTGGACAAGTCATTATATGAAAAGGGAAACACCCACAAAGAGCATATATGTAAAGACTGAAGCCAAATGCTGACTAAGACTGTCTCAATGAGTGTAGATGTTGGTTTAAAGCAAAATACCGACAAGACAAGCCAACCTCTCACTGGCTAATGTTTATTGCCTTTCTTAGAGAAACTCAGATATGTGAATAACTAGCACCTTGACAACAATCAGAAGTAAGATTAGATTGATGGAAGGAGCAGACACACAGCCTTGGAAAAATCATACAAAGTGCACTTACAAAAGGACATAGAAAGAAGTCAGTATGTATATCTGGAAGCTAATATCTAAGGGAGTGGCCTTCCTTTAAGGCCAAAGATATGTATAGCAAAACATGTACATATAAGGCTGGAACAGTTTTGCACGTAGTCTAGTCTGGATATGTGTAAAAGACCACCCCACCTGAGCCAGGTACACATTATCAGTCTTCGGATTGTACAATGGGCCATATGAACACAGAGCTTCAGTCATGCATATGGTCCTTACTTATCCTCTGCAGCCTTTCCAGGCCCATACAACCCAATTCACATACTTCCCTGAGGTTAGAGCTTCAGATCTAGAACAAAAGTTTGTTGCCCAAATGCCTGTAGATGCCAAGGTCACAGTCATTTTAGGAGCTACTAGGCAAATCCTGCAATGTGTTGTACTAAAAGAATCCCTTTTCCACCAATAAGGATGAGAATAGGGAAGAATGAAGGAGAGGAAGAAGAGACCTCACGCTGTTTGCATATTTTCTTATCAGTCTCTGTAATTTTTGACCTACATATGCCTAAATATTAAAACTAGTTTTTAAAAAATGAAATAAGTCTGGTGCTATAGGAGTCCTTTAAGGACCAACATCATGGTCCCTTTCACCTCTCTGTAGGTGTGGTGTAACAGAGCTAAATGAAAACAATTAGCCCTCCCTAACTGGTAACCTGCTTTCCTAAACACACACACACACACACACACACACACACACACACACACACAAGCATTATTAATCTCTTAATGCTAAAATCTTTTATCAGTAATGACTGAGGCCCATGGCCTCACATTTCAGAAGAATGATGGCCAATTGTTACTGAACATACGACAGGAGCAGAACCTATTCCTAGGCACTGCCTTCTCCTTTTCTTTATCTTCTACCTTCCTGCTACTTAATACACTTACATACACCAGTCCCCACTAATTTTTTCTTTTTTTCTTTTTTTTTGCCTTCTTTTAATTTATTGGGAAAATAAGGTTAATACAACCATAAAACCTTAGGTCACCACTCTTATTTCTTCCACACTGTTCTCATTATACTTCTCAAAAAACAAAAACATTCCCCTTAAAAACAACATTTCATTGTGATAAAGATCCTGGGTATAAGTGAAAAGAGTCCTTATTCACTTGAATCTCAGGATTATAGGATTTACTCCCTGTGATTGTTTTGTATAATACCTCAAGTCACACACTAATCTTTACATGATCAACTAAGGGCTTAGAAGAAAGTTGTATCTTAATAATCTTCCTCTTTGAACCCTTGTCTAGGGTTGTACACATAGCAGACTCACACACACAAATACATATTCCCATATTTCGAGGGTGGATACCCTCTGATCTACACAAAATAATATCACAAACCCTATTTCAGGAATCCTGGTTTAACTGATTAAAGGTTTGTCTCAATAAAGTTTTAGAGCACTGGCCTTTCAAGGGGCTTAGGAAAAGAAATCTGATAAATTTGGAACACTGTTTGGCCACAGTCTACAAGTATTTTTCTCATTTTGGAAACCTTTCTACTCTTTTCCTCATAGAGAAGAAGCCCACATACATGTTTCTGCTGTCAGACAACCCAATAAGTTTCCCCCTACTATTTAAAATCTGGAAACTAGAATTTATCACAGTATAAGAATTTTTCTCTTTGCTTAAAAATAATAAGAAACCACTAGATTCTACTCCTGAAACCATTATTACACTGTATGTTAACTAACTTGGATTTAAATAAAAAATTTAAAAATAAATAAATAAAAAGAAATGCTTGTAATTCTGTGAAAGTTTACCACCTTTGGAAATTTTTCATTGAGGAAGGAAAGATCGTCTCCTCCACTCGTCCCCACTTTACCAGACCTAAAACTCCAACTTTTCTGGACTGAACAGAAGATGGAGACTGATATTGGTAAAGACTGAAGACAGAAATTGGTAATTCATGCCAGGAGGAAAAATCAAAGCCCTGCAGAATTCTAAGAAATCAACATTAGATTATTTGTAAGATGGACATACAGCTGAACATGAGTTAAAGAGCTGAACATGAGTTAGAGAGAGAGAGAGAGAGAGAGAGAGAAAGAGAGAGAGAGAGAGAGAGAGAGAGAGAGAGAGAGAGAGAGAGAGACTTAAAGTTCTCTGATTACAGTTCTTCTAGGCTAATGTTATTAGGACACTCTTATCCTTTAATTAAGGCAAGACACTGCAGACAATGCAAGAAGAAGAGCTACACCCATGATTAGAGGGACAGCTTCTGGACTAGGGCTTATCATCATGAACTATGTATTCTTCACTGTGCTGAGAACATGCAGAGAAGTGGAAGCAAGGAGCTGCTGAAGTACTTCATACATGCCTAGAGATTGTAAGACACAGTGGCAAGGCCATTCACAGTGAAAGCCCCTTTCTCCTCCTGAGGAGGGGACTTGTTGTTCCTGGGGATTATGTCAGCAGTGTGGATCTCTTTGTCCATAGGCATTTATTGAACAACAGCATGTTCTTGGCTACCATAGGGTGCAGATACCATATTGACCCTGTGAGTGGTGCTTAGAAAAATCAGAAGTTCTGGTTTAAAATGTTACAAAAGCATAGTGCTTAGAATACTGCAGTTAGAAACAAGGGAGAAATCTGCTCAACCCAAAGTGATGGAAGTACAAATGAGATTATTTTTCTTAATGGTGGTTTAGGTCAGCTTGCAAATACTTTTTTAAAAATGCTGCCCTACAAAAATTTTATTTTACTTTAGCTAATTCTTTTAGATCCAAACATCTTTGTAAAATAGCTGCCTTATACAATTTCTGATACCATGTCATAAAAAGACAATCACTGCAATACAGAGCAAAAGCAAAACAAAACAAAAAAAACCTCTGTGATTTTTACTGCAGTTTTAGCATTTACCACCTAATTCCTTTTTTTAAAAAGTCCCTTGGAGTACCTGGATGGCTTAGCCAGTTAAACGTCCAATTTTGACTCAGGTCATTATCTCACAGTTGGTGGGTTTGAGGCCTGCATCAGGCTCTGTGTTGACAGCTCAGAGCCTGGAACCTGCTTCAGATTCTGTGTCTCCTCTCTGTCTCACCCCTGCTAGTGCGCATGCACTCACTCTCTCTCCCTCAAAAATGAATAAACATTAAAATAATTTTCAGGGGCACCTGGATGGCTCAGTCGGTTAAGCATCCGTCTGGTTTTAGCTCAGGTCATGATCTCATGGTTTGTGGGTTCAAGCCCCACATCAAGCTGGAGCCTGCTTCACATTCTGTATCTCCCTCTCTCTCTGACCCTCCCCTGCTCACACTGTCTCTCTCTGTCTCTAGAAAATAAATAAAAAAACATTAAAATTTTTTTTCACAAGAAATAAAATAAAATAATTAAAAATCAGTCACACTCAAAAAAGATAACTGGCTAGGACTTTTAAAGTAAATGATGTAGACTCAAAAAACAATTCTAAAAAATCATTCTAGAAAATCTATTTTTAATAAAGCAGTGTCATTGGAATGATTGTATAGCTTCCAAGATAATTATCTATGTAGGAACAGCACAATTTATGTGGCTAAATTCTGACTATGTTTTTGAAAATCAGTTCCAACTCTTATTAATTCTGCTTCAAACATCTGAAGATCCTTCAGAGTCTCCAGTTCCTGTGAAAGGGTTCTGACTCCATTGCTCATTCCTTAGCTTTACTTCTAGAAAATGTCAAATGGCAATTAGACCCAGACCTGTTTCTTGATGAAGACACTGGCAACAACTCAACTGAAATTTGTTACAGATTTTCCTTCAAGTGAGCATATTCTGATTGCTCATTATCTTTCACTCATTTGTCAGGACTTCTATAAGTTTTTAATGAAAAATTATTCAGTCAGGCTACATTTATCATGCGTATCCACCACTTCTGTCCTCCACTGGACAAATGCCCTAGAACCCGAGGTCATGTCATGTCATGGAATACTATTCCACAATAAAAAAGAACCACTATTGATACATGCAATAAATTGGGTGGATCTCAAGGGCATTATCCTGAGTGAAAAAAAAAAAGCTAATCTCAAAAGGTCACTACAGTATGATTTGATTTATATTACATCCTTAAAGTGACAAAATAATAAAGTAGAAGAACAGATTAGTGGATACCAAGAATTAGGGTTGATGAGGAAAAAGGGTTGGATGTGAGCATAAAGCAATCGCACAAGGGGGAACTTTGTGGTGACAGAATAGTTCTGGATCTTAATTGGGGTGTTGGTTATATAAATATACCTGTGCAAAAAGATGATATAGAAGTATACCACACATTCTGTCAATGTCAGCCTCCCGGTTGCAATATTGTGCTATGGTCATGTGCTATGTAAAGTCAGAGAGAAAGTAGTTCAAGTGACTCCTCTGCACCATTTTTTCAGCTTCCTGTGAACCTATAGTGACTTTAAAATTAAAAACAAAAAATACTAAATGTTGCTGACTACAGGGGTCAGTTAAAAGTTTCAAATACTTTGGAAACTGTCATAACTAGTAAACTAAACCCCCATCTGTCCTATGATCTAGCAATCCCAGTGTTAGCCAGGTACCAAAGGGAAGTGAACACTTATGCCCACCAAAAAGATATATATTCAGAATAGATTTATCATAAAAGTCATAAACTAGAGACAATTCATCAACTGGAGAATAAATAAGCAAAATGTGGTGGATTCATACAGTGAAATATGGCATGTTAATAAAAACATCAAATGACTAATACATGCAACAACTTGGATAAATCTCACAGCATGATTCTGAAAGAAAGAAGTCAGATACCAAGGAATGCATTCTGTATGCAGAGAAGTCCGATAATGGTTACCTCTGGGACCGTGGTATTAACCAGCAAATGGCATAAGAAAACTTCCCAGAAATGTTTTTTATCTTAATCTGGGTAGTAGTTACACAAATGCATACATGTAAAAAATTCCATTTATATACATCACTATATGCATTTTATGCTTCAGTTAAAAAAATAGGGAGAAATGCAGAATGCTAAACTTAACCAGTGGTGTAAATCATGATACATCCAACAAGACAATATCCCTAACCCATGTAAGTATTGGGGTACCTCCTCTTCCCCAGTATGTGTGACACTGATGAGAAGAAGTAGATCAAACTGAGAAGAGACAAAAGAAGATATTCTAATATTGGGGTCAATACATCTTGCGAAATTTGTAATCCAAGTTTTAGCAGGGTCCTGACTAGATTCCACAAAATAGTTACACTATCATCATGTCATTCACTAAAGCACCTAATATGATACACGCTGAGGTCTCTGTGTCCCTTTGAATCACTCCAGTGTCCCCACAAGCCACTAGCACTAGGTGAGTGATCTGGTGCCCATAACATAATGAAGATCAATCTTGAGGGAATAAGCCAATCAAAGTAGCATAGTTCTTACTACTTCAAAGTTGTGGTGCTAATTTCACAAATATTATCTGCATGTAATTTAAAATATCAAAATGAGATTTTTTTTCAAAAAGCAAAATGTTGACACTCTTCTTGTCAAGGAGCCTTGAGGATGGACAATGGAACAGGCTGAGAGGCTGAGGTTTGAACTTCTTAGCTTTCACATTACATTTTAATTACACTGCTATTTTTATTTGTGATTTTTAATATACTTCCATCACTATCACAGAACACTAGGGAATCTCCCTTGCATCTAACATAACACCAATTAATTCCCTTACTCAGTAAACTGGAACCATAGGCCTTATGTTGCAAGCTAAGAATTACCCTTTTGCAGGGGGAATCATGTTTATTGGTTTCATTAAAACTGTTTTATTACCTTGCTGAAAAAAGCAGCAGGATTACGGCAGCATAGAGGAAACAGTTCATAAACTTGCATAAAGTTTGTCTGTTCACTTATGTAACCTCAGCAGTTAGGGTAAAAAATCAGTTGTGTTTAGTGTAACCCAAAGAGCATTTCTGTGACTCCAGCCCTCCCAATTCCTCCAGGAGTCCCTAGAGGGTGCCTTCCCTGGGTACATGAAGCAGTTTCTTGGGACTTTAATTTGTTTAGTACTTGATCCTTACATTTCCCTCAATCTCCACCCACAGGGACCATTTAAATGTCTTCCTGACTAAATCCCACTGGCCAAGAGCTCAATAAATTGTGGACAGATGTCTAAGAAAAGTAAGAATAATGCCTACCCTGAGACAAGGAGGAATCTGGTTGGCAACTTATAAATCATATTTCATTACAAAGAGCTATGAAGAATTTTCCCATCACACTTTGTGCACTCAAATTGAAAAACGACTTGTTCTTCTTCCCTGCAACTTTCTATAGCCAAGGAAAGCCTGAAAATGTATCTCCTACGTGCCTAATGATTTTTTTTAGTCATTCAATTGTGTATATGTGACCAGAAATCAGTAAATACCACTTCCATTTTGAGACCAGAAGTTAATTTGGTTTCAGTTAGGGTTCATTTAATTCTGTTTCCCGGAAAGAAGCACTGACATGGAGCATCCTTTATAACTATTCTTGCCCTTTCTCTCTGGTGCAGAGGAACATCTCAGCCACCAGGAATGTCACAGATGTTAGTGAGTTTGTGATCAGGTATCTGCTGACATTTTGAATGTCAGGACCTATGCTCTCAGAAAGTAAAACTCATCAGGTCTTCTCTGAGATAAATGTTTATGATATATCCAGAACACTGCAGAATGCTAATGTTGTTTAAGGTGCAGACAAACTCTGAAACCTCCTCAGAGATTTAAGGATCCTTAGAACTGAGAAAAACTTTTAAGGTCATCCAAATTATTTTACAGACCCACGGAATTCGAATGATCAGCTTAAGACCACGCAGGCAACTGGCCATAAAGCCAGAACAAATCCAGTGCTCTTGACACTCAGTCTGATATTCTTCAAGTATATTTGGGTTTTGTCCTATCCTGCAAGAAGCCTTACAGGGTTGAACCTCTTATCTCTCAGTCCCTACTTTACGGCATATACAATGCTACAGCAGATTTGATGCGAACAGCCTATTAAAAGTGCCTGGGGTACAATGTGAGGAGCCCTGGGTAGCAGCTTGTCTTGACTGTCATATTCATATGATTTCAACTAGTTCTGACCTTCGTGAGACTGAGGATTAAGTTGCTACAGTATCTTATCTACAGGGTTGTGGTGAGAAAATAGATTGCAAAGATAGAGTGGAACGCTTGGCCTTCTGTTATTACGGTGCACTCCTATTTTCATTCTTCCAAAAGAAAGAAAAAAGAGCCCATGTTTAAGCCAAGTAATATTGACTTATTAGAATGTGAACCCAGTACTGCTTTTAGATCCTTACTCACATAAGCACTGGCGTCTTAGTTAATCCCTAGGCTTATAAGGGGTAAGAGAGAAGGGCAAGGTCTCTTGATTTCACTATAGCATCTGCATTTCTTTTTTTTTTTAATTTTTAAAAAATGTTTACTTATTTATTTATTTTTGAGAGAGAGCACACAAAAGCCAGGAAGGGGCAGTGATAGAAGAGACACAGAATCTGAAGCAGGGTCCAGGCTCTGAGCTGTCAGCAGAGTCCGATGCAGGGCTCAAACTTACAAACTGTGAGGACATGACCTGAGCCAAAGTCAGACACATAACTGACTGAGCCGCCCAGGCATCCCCACCTCCCCAGCACTGGATTTCCTTCAAGAGTTAGAACTTGTTTTGTGATTTGCAAGATACCAACTGTATCTGTATCAGACAACTGTAATATTTTCCACACACATTTTAATTATTCCAAGGCTTGGTCCCCATTGCCAGAGATGTAAAAAACCCATGATTAGAAGCACACATCAGTGTTGGACATAACCCACATTTGTGAGAATATGATAATGGTCTCTCTCAACCAATAAAAATGTGAGACAGGGATAAATAGCTATACGATGTGAGAACTGAGACACTTAAACCAAGGCATAAAAGAGATATTCTAAGTGAGTACAAATCAAATAACAAATCCCATGAATAGTCAACAAATAAGTAAAAAAGGCAAACACTGAGGACCTATAGGTGACCCATTATAACAAACTGAGAAGATGGCCTTTTAGGGCCTGTGACACCAGTCCCATAAATACAGATATTTAATTTTTGTCAAAAACTGTATTGCTCTGTAGTTGACCTAAGTGACCCTAAGAATACCTCTAATTGCCTTTTTCTCCATACCCAAGAGAAGGTTAACATCATTTAAGCAGCTTTAAAACTCATGGACTGCAGCATACAGATGATTATTTGTTTAAATGCTACCGTGTCACCTTTTTAAATTGCCCCAGAATACCAAAAATGACAGTATACACCATTCCTGATATTCACTGTATAGTTCAGTTTTCACAGTGATTTCTGTTTTTATTTAATATTTACTTGAATAAGATTTCCTTGAGACATAGCTGGCAGTCAAATGTATTCTGACTGGATTGGAATCTGATATTAAAAGACTTCAGGTAAATAATATTGTTTAGAGGTCTGGCTATATTAGTAGTAGTTTGCATTTTAATAGAAATTTCAAAGATATTTGGTCTCAGCTATACTGAAGAGGCATCATAGTGTTCCAAAAAAAGCAATAGTTTATTTAACAAAAAATGTAACCCTGGGTAGGGAAATAAGACTCAGTGATTCAGATATCAATTTCAAATGTCAACCTTGCTATGATCTGTCTCATGAAAAGTATCATTTATCTCAGCCTTTAGTCTTCTCTAAGCACCCTGCCCTCCTCTCACATCTGTGGGTCTATTTCTGCATTACAAATATCCATTCAAAAACCCCACAGCGTCATCCATTTTTCTTTTCTGTATTTTCAGATTTTTAACAGAGACTAGAAAGCAGAATCTTTCTGGGTGATTAATTCACTTACAGGCGGTATTGTTTTATTGTGCTTTGGTTTTTTGCACTTTGCAAATTTTCCTTTTCTTTTTTTTACCAATTGGAAGATTTTAGCAATCCTGCTTCAAGCACAGCATTTTTTCCAACAGCATTTATTCAGTTTGTGTCTCTGTGTCACATTTTGGTAATTCTCACAATATTTTGAACTTTTTCGTTATTATTACATTTGTATTATTATTACATGGTGACCTGCAATCAGGTGTCTGGGATGTTACTATTGTAACTGGTTTGGAGTTCCATGTACCGCACCTTATAAGGCAGCAAACTTAATCAATAAATGCCCCACCTGTCCCCACTCTTCCTCCTCCTTGTGTTGTACCCAAGATTTCTTTATCGCCCCCAGAAACCAGAGACCGCCAGGGAGGCCGAAGCACGCATGCAAAAGCAAAGGGCTTTATTATGAATTTAGGCTCACCGGGGCCTAAACAGACTTTACAGGAGTGGTGGATCCATGCTGAGAGTGAGCGAGCCCCGAACAAAGGCGGGGCAGGACTTTTATGAGTTTGGGAAGGGGGAGTTACAGGAAATGGTGACATAGGTACAGTGACCCAATCATAATGATACAACAGTATTGGCAGCAGCTCCAACCATACACACTGTTCAGAGCGTTTGTTACTTTTGGCGGGACCCAATTACAACATTTAGGGTATCTTTGAAATTAACCAATTACAGAGCGAGTTCAGGGTCTTGTTTGGTGACTATGGGGTTAACTTTAACACTAGGTAACAGGGGCTTATCTAAAGTTCCCATCTGCAGGACTCACCCTTAGGAATGTGGGGTGAGGTAGCTGGGCTTTCCTGATTGGATACCCCCGGGCAATGTATGACTGCCAAATGGCCAAATGGCCAAATGGTTCCGAAGAGACTGACCTTAGACCTTTTAGCTTAGAGGGGGAAACAAAGCCTGTCATGGCGTCTGTTAGGTTCAGACTCGTGTTCTTACACTTGGACCTCTATTCCCTGAGATGCAACAATATTGCAATTAAATTGATTACTAATCCTACAATGGCTTCTAAGTACTCATGTGAAAGGAAGAGTCACATGTCTCTCACTTTAGATCAAAAGCTAAAAATGATTAAGCTCAGTGAGGAAAGCAGGTAGAAAGCCGAAAGCAATTGAAAGCTAGGTTTCCTGCCCCAAGGAGCCCAGTTGTGAATGCAAAGGAAAACTTCTTGAAGGAAATTTAAAGTGCTACTCCAGTGAACGAACATATGAATAATAAGAAAGCAAAACAGCCTTATTGCTTTAGTGGTCTTGATAGAAGATCAAATAGCTACAGCATTCCCTTAAACCAAACCCCAATCCAGAAAAAGACCCTAATTCCCTTCAATCTAAGAAGGCTGAGACAGGTGAGGGAGCTGCAGCAGCAAAGTCTGAAGCTAGCAGAGGTTGGTTCATGAGGTTTAAGGAAAAAAGCTGTCTTAATAGCCTAAAAATGCAAGGTGAAGCAGCAAATGCTGATGTAGGAGCTGCAGCAAGTTATTCAGAAGATCTGGCAAAGATAAATAATGAAGCTAGTTATCCCAAACAACATATTTTCAATGCAGATGAAACATACTTCAATTAGAAGATAGCCATCTAAGACTTTCATAGCTGGAAAAGTCAATGCCTGGCATCAGAGTGCAAGCTGACTCTCTTGTTAGAATTATGTTAAGTCTACCTTGCCTGTGCTCTATAAATGAAATTGCAAAACTGAGTGATAGCACATTCATTTACAGCATGGTTTGCTGAATATTTTAAGCCCACTGTGGAGACTTACTGCTCAGAAAAATACATTCCTTTCCAAATATTACTGCTCAGTGACAATGCACCTGATCACCCAAGAGTTCTGATGGAGATTTGCAATGAGATGAATGGTTTGCATGCCTGCTAACACAATATCCATTCTGAAGCCCATGAATCAGAGAGTCACTTTGACTTTTAGGTATTCTTATTTAAGAAATACATTTCATAAGGTTATCACTCCCATAATTAGTGATTCCTGTAATGGCTCTGGCAAAGTAAATTAAAAAGGTATAAGGAAAGGATTTACTATTCTAGATACTATTGAGAACACTCACAATTCATAGGGAAAGGTCAAAACAGCAGCACTAATAATAGTTTGGAAGACACTGATTCCAACTCTGCTGAGTATGAGGGTTCCAAGACAGGTGGAGGAAGTAACTGAAGGTGTGGTGGAAACAGCAAGAGAACTAGAGTTATAAGTGGAGCCTGAAGATGTGACTGAATTGCTGCAATCTCTTGGTAAAACTTTAACATATGAGGAATTTGCTTCTTTTGCATGGATGAGCAAAGAAAGTAGTTTCTTGAAAAGGAAACTACTCCTGGTGAAGCTGAGGTAAAAATTGTTGAGATGACAGCAAAGAATTTAGAATATTACATACACCCTACTGATAAAGCAGTGGCAGGGTTTGAGAGAACAAATTCTAATTTTGAAGGAATTTCTACTGCAAGCAAAATGCTATCAGAGAAATTATTCATGAGAGGAAGAGTCAATTGAGGTGGCACACTTTATTATTGTCCTATTTTCAGAAATTGTCACAGCCATTCATCAACCACCACTTTGACCAGCCAGCAGCCATCATACTGAGGCAAGATCCCCCACCTGCAAAAAGATTCCAACTCACTGAACACTCAAATGATAGCATTTTTAGCATAAAATATTTTTAATTAAGGTATATGCATTGTTTTTTAGACAGAATGGTATTGCACACTTAGTAGACTATATTATACTGTTAACAACTTTAATATGCACTGAGAAACCAAAAATTTATTTAACTTGCTTTTTTTTTCCCTGCAGTATTCATCTTATGCAGTAGTCTGGAACTGAAAATGCAGTATCTCCAAAGTATGCCTGTATGTCCTTTTTATCTTTCAACCAATCATGTTTACCATGTAAATGTATTTTATTATTATTATGAGGTTCCTAGGTAAGAATTTTAATATCAATGAAAACAGCATAGCAAACATTATGTTAATAAAGAGATTGATCTATTATAAATGTATAAGGAATGAGACCTACTGTATTAGCCTATATGTTATTGCTACATAACAAATCACCTCAAAACTTATTGGCTTAAAGCCACAAATGTTTATTATCTCACAGTTTCTTGGGTCAAAAATCCAGATGCATCTTAGCTGGATTACGGTGTTTAACAAGGTTTCAGTCAAGGTGACAAACAGGGCTGCCTTCATTTTATAGTTTGACTGAGTAAAAATCCACTTCCAATGTCACTCATGTGGCTGTTGGCAGGATTCAGTACCTCACTGGTTGTTGTATGGGAGGCTTCAGTTTCACTGGCTAGGAGCAAGAGACCACTCTCAGTTCCTTGCCACAAGCCTTCTTCAAAACAGTAATTTGCTTCACCAAGGTGTGTAGGTAGGAAAAATCAAAGAGAGAAAGTATGCAAGCAAGATAGAAATGACAATCTTTGTCTAATCTCAGAAGTAGCACCCATTCACTTTTGTCATATTTTATTCATTAGAAGCAAGTCACGAGGTCCACCCATACTCAAGGGGAAAGGATTATACAAGGACATGAATAACCAGGAGGTGAGGATCACTAAGAACCATTGTAGAGCCCACCTACCACATCACAGATCCAGCCATTGGAATTCCAGTAGATTTAGCCATTTGGGATACAGTCTTAAAAGCTAATGCTTACAAAACGAATAGCAATGGAGATAGATGTCCCAAAGGCTTTTCTCTCCAAAAAGATGGGGTTGCCCTCAAACCTATAGAAAAAAAGCCAAATTATCTTGAAAAATGGTAAAAATTATGCTAACTTATTTTACAAGCTTAGATATGTTTCCCAAGAAAAGTTTGGTTCAAGTTATTAGAGGTAGCAGAATAAAGATGATAGGGATAAGGGGGATGCTAAAAGCCAATATAGTATAAAGAGTTAAGTGGTAACAATTGAAAAAAAAATAGCAGAGATTCCTTCAATCAGATTGCTACCAGAGGCATTCAATGTTGAGACAAACAGAATCATTAACAGAGGGCATCAGACCAACAAATCAAATCATGGCACTGTAAGAGCTCTTTTGAATATCTCATAAATGATAGGGCAAGAAATCAGATGATGAATAAGAGTGCCAACTCAGCAAGGCATATGCTTTCTGCACTATTAGAAAGTTCTCTGCCATTGAAGATAATGAGAAATAAATTTTCAGATGAACCACAATCTTGATTTTGATTTGGAATTTTGTTTCAATTGCTTCATTGGCTGAATCTTTCACCAGAGTTGCCAGCAAGGAAGAGTGCAAGATACAGGTACCACTAAGAGCTTGCTTTGAAAGAGCAGTCTTAATGGGAAGGAAGCTATGTTTCCAGCAGACTCCAATACAGGCAAAACGGTGACAGATGCTGCACCTCTATAAACACTGAAACTTTGTTATTCAAAGTAGGTCCAAGAACCAGCAGCAAAGCAACCACTGGAAGTTTATTAGAAATGCAGAATCTCAGATTTATTCCAGAACTACTGAATCTGAATCTGAATTTTAACAAGACCCCAGAGTACCTAATACACAGTAAAGTCCAAGAAGTGCTGCTACAATGGCACTTTGAGGATCTCTGAGAGAACCATGGAGAAGGAGACTAAGTTCAATGAGAGGAATTAAAGAATGTTTCATAGAGAAGATATCATTAGAGCTGAAACTCATGAGCTGTGTATAATTTCAAGAGAAAGATAAGACTTTTTGAAAGAAAAAAAATGTTAAAGCATTGACAATTGTTTAGTGCAAGAAAGTGGACTGTTTGTTTGAGAGGTGAAAAATGAACCCACCGTTAAACTGAAGTCAGATTACAAAGGGCTTTGAGTACTTGCTAAAGGATTTTTACTTTATTCTGCTGGCAATAGAGAGACATTGGGAGTTTTCAAGCAGAGCTCAAAAACATAAGAAAAATTATATGGTGACAGTTTGGAAGATATATTGGCATGAGGAGAGGCCAAAGACACACCAGTTAGGAGTGATTAATATAGAGAGACATAGAGTTAGCAGCGATAGTTCAAGGATGAGGTTATGCAACCTTGAAATTCTAGAGCAGTATTAATGGAAATAAAGGAGAAGTGATGGAATTTAGAGAGGTGGAATCCACAGCTCTTAGTAAGCATTAAAGTCTTTGTGGCTGAGTGATGGGAAGAAAAATGATGTCATTCAGGGAGGTGAGATCATGGAAAAAAGAGCAGATTTTGAGAGAATAAAGATGAGTTTGTCTTTGTCCATGAAATAGTTGCTAAAATTTTTCAGAATGTCAACCATGTCACAGCCTTTCATGCTCCCTTCATGCATCACTAGAACCTTTCTGGTTATGCAAGTCCCAGCTTTCCCCCTGAGGATTCCAGCCAGATGTCTGAAGAAGTCGGTGCATCTCAATCCAATCAGCAAAGGTTTTATCCCTTTTTTTTTTTTTTGGTTCAAAATACCCAAATGGAAGAAACCGTTTGATAAGTATATCACATCCTTGTAATTCCTAAGACAGCTCTTGATTCCAATTTCATGTTGGACAAATTGAGTAAAGGAAATCCCTTTAAGTAAAGAATCTGGAAAAGTGATTGTGTCAGATTTCAGGAAAGAGAGTGTTCAAAGAATGGTAGCTGTTACCCTAACTGGAAAATAAAAAAGGACAGAATCTTTCCACAAGGAAAGAAATCAATGACTGTACTTGGAGGTGGCCCCAAACTTCTTAATTGATTAAAAATGATACAGCAATCATCAAGAGAATATAGACACTGGTGAGGATGTGGAGAGATGGGTACCCTCCTACACTGTTGGTGGGAATGTAAACTGGTGCAGCCACTCTGGAAAACAGTATGGAGGCTCCTCAAAAAACTATTGATAGAACTCCCCTATGACCCAGCAATAGCACTGCTAGGGATTTACCCAAATGATACAGAAGTGCTGATGCATAGGAGCACATGTACCCCAATGTTCATAGCAGCACTTTCTACAATAGCCAAATCATGGAAAGAGTTTAAATGTCCACCACCTGATGAGTGGATCAAGAAGATAAGTATATAAATATATATATATACACATACATACAATGGAGTACTATATGGCAATGAGAAAGAATGAAATATGGCCATTTGTAACAAAGTGGATTGACCTCGAGGGTGTCATGCTGAGCGAAATAAGTCTGGCAGAGAAGGATAGATACCATATGTTTTCATTAATAGGTCTAGCAGGAGAAACCTAACAGAGGACCATAGGGAGAGGAAGGGGGAAAGAGAGCTGGGGAGAGTGAGGGACACAAATCATGAAAGACTATTGAATACTGAAAACGAACCATGGACTGAAGGAGGAGAGGGAGGAAGGGAAGGGGGTGATGGTCATGGTGGGGGGCACTTGTGGGGAGAAGCACTGGGTGTTACATGGAAACCAATTTGAAAATAAACTATTAAAATTTTTTAATAAAAAAATGATACAGCAATCATGTTCTGATTGAAAAGAATAAGCTTCTCACTTGCTTCATAACTTCATTATCTTCCTGATGAATTACTGCTTTTAAAATCATTATTTTACCATTGTCATTAAACATTCATATGAAGCGCTTTGTTTTATGGTGTAGTCCCCCCAAAGAGTCTTAAAATGCAGATCTTTTTATATTAACAAGTTTAGATGTCTTCAAAGATGTTGCTAAATAGTGAGTCTGTGTTGAAAGCATGACAACAGTCACAACGAATCCCAAAGGGCATTCCGTGGAATCATTTGGTTGAAATACAACATGAAAAGAAAAGATTTTTACTAAAATTAACCAAGTCAGATTCCATTCTGTGGTGGCTAGCAGCTAAAATGAATGGAGCCTATAGTCTCGATTCAGTTGTAGTCTAATGAGACTATCTCAAACAAGAGCATCAAAAATAACAAATAGAATTTTCTTCCAGTCTCAGAGAAAGACAAGCATCTTCCTTTTCAAGATTAACCCTCATACCTGTACTCTTTATTACAATTTTTCTTTAAACTTCTTCTTCCAAAACTTTACCTTCACCAATTTGCTAAATGAGCAATATTGATTAAAAGACGTTATATGGTATGGTATGTTATAGTATTATATTTATTGTAAGAGAAAATATATTGGCTAGTTAATAGAAATAAAATGAGTTGATTATAATTTTAGGGGAAAGCATAGAGTATAGTATATATACTATATGTTATAATAATGTATAGTATATATACATTATTATTAGTGACCATAGAATGGTTTAAGATAAAAATTAAACACATTTAGAATTTAAACAAATGAAGTAGAAGGTGCCACTGAGATTAAACTGAGCATTCACATTCTAGGTTACCTCAGGTTACCTCAGTTTTGGGTCTCCTTTTAATGTTAATAACATCATACTGAGAGCAATGTCGTGTAAATAAACAGTGGTTAGGGCCAAAGTAGTGCATAGAATAGCTTGCTCTCCCTTAATAGGAGGTCTTTGGAGCCTAAGGGAAAGAGTTCGAACAGCTAATAATTGATAAAGTAGTAAATTAAGAACTTGAATTATGTTGTTAAAGGTGTTAATCTGGACCTACATATCAAGTGTCTTGTATTTATTTTTCCTTATTGTGTTAATGTTCTGAGCAAATATCTTCATGTTTATGGATGTACAATGTTTGATTTTTTTTTTTCATTTCTACACATGGGCATTGTTTTCTGGAAGGGTCTTTGGTTGAAAAGCAGGAAAATTTAATCACCAGTGAAAGATGGCTAGGAATGACAATAATGAGAGCAGTATTCTGCTTTCACTCTGGGCTCCCCATCCCTTCACACTGAGACAACTGAAGGAAGAAATGGGAGGAGAAACTGGACACTTGACTAAAACCAGACTTCCACATGGATCACTGATAACCTTCAGAATCTATAAGGTAGCATTTTAAAAAGGTGATGGACAAGTTACAAATCTTCAAAAATGAGGCACAAAGAACAACTCTAGAGAGAGTAAGAAAACTAAAAACTGGGATAATATTGAGTTATAAACCAAAGAGAATAAGTTTAATAGATAGATGTTTAGATGTGCATCCTCTTGGATGTATTTCTTTGAATACACCTAGATATTAACACACTGAGAAACTGGATGGAGGAGTCAGAGGTATGTGCATGTGTATGAAAACGTATTTAACTGAAAGCATCTGAAGGCATCAGCTTTTGACAGATTCTTAGGTCATATTTTTCTTCCTTAGGAAAAAAAAGTTTTCAATGCTGCTTATTTTAATTGTATTTCTTTCTGGAAATGTTAATGTATAATAGTTTAATAATAATCCTTAATTCTAATAAGTATATACACTAGAAGTTAATTAATTCTTGGAACATCCCTTTTTATGTTGAATCTCAAATGTTTAAGAGAAGAGCCAAATATAGGAACATTTCTACTCAGTAGAACCCCTTTCATAAGACATTCATATGCTTTACACACTTTCCCTCAGTCTCCCCTAAAATTTAGTGTAGCTTATTCATAGTGATAAAAAGACATTTAAACATAAATAAATAGAAAGAACTAATAAAGATAAGTAGAAATTAATGAAAAAGAAAAGGTATAATAAAGATTGACAAAGTAAAAAGTTTATTCTAAAAAATTGCTCAACTCCTAGTAGGACTGATGAAGAAAAAAGAAAGAAGCCACAAATAAACAATGTCAGAAATGGAAAATGAGACACTCTTACAGATCCTACATATAACAAGAGGATGATAAGAGGATATTGTGAATAAGTTATACCAAAAAATTTTTAAATTTAGAATAAATTTAAACATTTCTATAACAAAAATAGCTGTTAAAAACCAACACAAAAAGAAATAGAAAATCTGAGTATCCCTTTATTTTTTAATTGGATCTGAAATTCAAACATTTTCTACAAAAAATTCTATATATAGGTATCTTCACCAGTAAATTCTACAAACATATAAGAAATAAAAACAATCTGAATGTATTCTTTCAAAGAACTTAAAAAAATTTTTTTTAATATTTATTTGTTTTTGAAGGAGAGAGAGACAGAGGATGAGCAAGGAAGGGGCAGAGAGAGGAGACACAGAATCTGAAGCAGGCTCCAGGCTCTGAGCTGTCAGCACAGAGCCCTATGTAGGGCTCCAACCCGCAAGCTGTGAGATCATGACCTGAGCTGAAGTCAGAGGCTTAACCGACTGAACCACCCAGGTGCCCCCCAAAAAGTTTTTTAATGTTTATTTATCTTTGAGATGGGGGGAAGGGACAGAAAGAAAGGGAGACAGAAGATCTGAAGTAGGCTCCATGCTGAGAGTGGAGAACCCAATGCAGGGCTTGAACTCATGAACCCTGGGATCATGACCTGGACTGAAGTTGGATGCTTAACCAGTTAAGCCACCATGAATGTATTCCTTCAGAGAATTAAAAAAGGAACATTTTTCTTTTTTTTTTTTCAGATTATATTGGTAACATAAAAATGTAACTAGAGCAAAAAGAAAATTAAAATTTTTAAAAGGCCAGCCATGACTAGAAGAAATATTTGCAATACATATATCCACTCTCTATATCTATATAATATATCCATACACAGAATACAGTTTTAAAGATCCTAAAATCAATAAGAAAAAGGCAATGCAATCAGAAAATTGAACAGACACTTCACAAAAGAATATATCCAAATGACCTATAAACACAGAAAGGTGCTCAATCTCATTAGTCATCAAGGAAGTGACTACCAAATTAAAACCACAATCAGATATCACTATTTGCCCACCAGAATAACTAAGATTAAAATTACTGACAATACTAAATGTTGATGAGGACATGAAGAAATTGAAACTCATTCACTTTTTATAGGAGAGTGATTTTGGCAATTCCACTCTGTATTAGTTATTTTTTAAAATTTTATTTATTTTATTATTTTTTTCAATATAACACAATTTATTTTTTTAGCATATGCAATTATTTTCCATCATTTACAATACAGTAGTTACAATGACACTCCAAACAGAAAAGCAAAGTAAAAAATCAAAACCCCAACTTCTATTTCATGTAATTAGACTTATACAGAAATTAGAAGATTAAGTAACAACTAGTTAATCACCTAATTTCACAGTTTTCTGAAGTGGCAATCGTTATATAGCAGCTTATCTATGATACATTCAAGATAAATGATACAATTTATTACTTGCCCATAAGCTACAACACAGCCTGCTTAATACCTTTCCTTAAATTCCA
>NC_043706.1:74209159-74210373 GCF_006229205.1 Suricata suricatta | reverse complement strand
TTAAATACTGCATGGTTTGCCCAAGCTAAGATGAAACCACATCATGAATCAATAAGCATTTTGCATTTTCTTTCATTATCTACTCAAAGTCATGCCTACTACACCTCTAAACATTTCATGAAATCCAATGATACAACAAACACACCCAAAATAAATTTAGAATGTATTGCAGTTTCACTTAACAGTATATAAAATGCTGTGTTGTGACAGGTATCAACTATCCATTAGATACTGAATCAATTTTTCTTAAGCACTACTAACTGCTTGCTTTTCTTGAAGCTAGATCATTCTGAAAATTTCCTGTTAGACCTATGAGTGCAAACATATGGTATCTGTCCTTCTCTCCCTGACTTATTTCGCTTAACATGACACCCTCAAGGTCCATCCACTTTCCTACAAATGGCCAGATTTCATTCTTTCTCATTACCAGGTAGTACTCCATTGTGTGTATATACCACATTTTATTGATCCACTCATCAGGTGATGGACTTTAGCCTCTACTACAAAGCTGTCATCATCAAGACAGTATGGTATTGGCACAAAAACAGACACATAGACCAATGGAATAGAATAGGGAACCCAGAACTGGGCCCACAAATGTATGGCCAATTAATTTTTGACAAAGTAGGAAAGAGTATGCGATGGAAAAAAGACTGCCTCTTTGGCAGTGGTGCTGGGAGAACTGGACAGCAACATGCAGAAGAATGAAACTAGACCACTTTCTTACACCATACACAAAAATCAACTCAAAATGGCTGAGGGACGTGAATGTGAGACAGGAAACCATCAAAACCCTTGAGGAGAAAGTAGGAAAAAACTTCCTAGACCTCCACTGTAGCAATCTCCTACTCGACTCATCTCCAAAGGCAATGGAAATGAGAGCGAAACTGAATTCTTGGGACTTCATCAAGATAAAAAGCTTCTGCAAGGCAAAGGAAACAATCAAGAAAACTAATAGGCAACCAACAGAATGGGAAAAGATAGTTGCAAATGACATATCAGATAAAGGGCTAGTATCTAAAATATACAAGGAACTCACCAAACTTCACACCCAAAAAACAAATAACCCAGTGAAGAAATGGGCAGAAGACATGAACAGACACTTCTCCAAAAAGGACATCCAGATGGCCTACAGACACATGAAATGATGCTCAACATCACTCATCATCAGGGAAACACAAATCAAAACCACACTGAGATACCACTTCACACCA
>NC_043706.1:74205731-74209059 GCF_006229205.1 Suricata suricatta | reverse complement strand
ATTCCCACCAACAGTGTAGGAGGGTGCCCGTCTCTCCACACCCTCGCCAGCATCTATAGTCTCTTGATTTGTTCATTTTAGCCACTCTGACCGGTGTGAGGTGGTATCTCAGTGTGGTTTTGATTTGTGTTTCCCTGGTGATGAGTCATGTTGAGCATCATTTCATAAGATTTTAAAGCAGAACTTCTCTTTGACAGAAAAAGTTTGGTGTTTCTAAGAATGGCAGTATGCCATGAATGCTCAAAGTGGTAGATAATTTGTGAATAATACAATTAGTCAGATAATTACATGACAGCTAAGACAGCAAAAGCTGAGAAATAACAACCAGGTAGCTGTACCTATCTTCAGTGTGGAACTGACATGGACCTGAAAACCAAAAGGGCAACAGTCCTGTAGTTAAATCAATATTCTGTCCTAGGACATGAGTTCTAAGAGCTATACAGTACAGTACATTTCAGTGTTTCTAGATACTCTGACAATTAGGGACTGAAAGAGGAGGTGGGTGGATGTGATTTTTAATGAGCAATGCAACATGATATGAGTCATTTATGTCATTTGATGCAAGTTGCTGTTCTTTCTAGTCAGAAGGTTTCTGTCTTCATAGCAATGTATTCTGAAGCTCACCCTATTTGAAATCGCTTTCACCGTCTAGAAGAGAGTTTATTGTTTAAATTCAACCAGACAAACAATATGACACAACTCCTATAATTACATAATTTTTAGCAAGTAATTTGCATTTTCTTCTTTTAAATTTACAAGCAGTAATTGGCATAGAATTAATTATACTGTCATTTAAATAAATTTATATCTGTATTGGAATGATTTCAACCTGCCACTGTGAAATGCATTTTGCCATTGTTTTCCTTGCTGTCCTTGTTCCGAAAAAAAAAAAATGACTATTGTCTTCTGGAACTAGCAATTGCAGGAAAAGATGGTTCACGTAGCAACAGAATCCTTCATGCACAGCACTCAACTTTTTCTGGACAACCTTTTTCCCCCCTTCCAAAGTCTGTTTTGCTTGAATAGTTAATTGTGTGTAAAACGTTGTCCAAATTTTAGATTTGGGGCAAATTAATCAAAGCACCACATACTGGTTGTTATTCTTCTAATAAGTGCCTACATATTTGTCATCACCCAGAATGTACATGGGAATGCAAAGAAACTATGAATCTTAAAACACTAAAAGGGAATTCAGACAAAATGTTCTCTCCCATTTGAAACTGTATTTTGAATAATGTAAATTGTCAATATTCTTACCATGAACAAAAGCCCTTGCATTTTTGGCAGGCTACAAGACAATGAACCTGAGGAAAAATTCTATGGCCTCCTTTATTCCCTCTTCCTTCCATCAGGAAGTAAAGCCAGGTGGTACAGGAGTCTGAGGCATCAACTGTGGAGGTCCTACTGGCTTCTGCTTGCCTGCAAAGCATTTTGGTCTTTGACCAAAAGGTGTATTAAATAGGCCTAGTCCGCCACCCCCATCCCTACCCCATATAGTAGAGTTTCTCTTATAGCACCCCTTCCCCATCCCTCTGGGGAGGAGTTGGCCAGGAAAAATATATTCTCGGTTTTGGAGTCAGTTTCTAGCCAAGTCCTTATTGAGGAGCCACACAGTCCCCTGTGTACCTGGGGAGAAGTGAAGGTTAGAGACCTCTCTATTAATAGCAAATGCAGTCTATGATGTGCCTTTGGCTTTTCAATGGCCCTGTGATGACTGGACACAGCCTGCATGATTGATAAAGGCATCTTTTTATTTTAAAATTGAGAACTACTTTTCTCAGAATTACTAGATTCTCATTATAATGAAAGACTTTTCTTCTATTCTGGTTTTGACAATTGCCAAACCTAAGAGTTATTCATGAATAAGATGCTGTAATTCATGAAAACTCAAGAAGCCTCTAGGAGAGGACAGAGAGTCACCTGAGAGGAGCGAACTTTCATTCTCCCTAAGAGATTCCTGCTGGCAGACACGAACACCCCAGACTAAAAGGTTTGGCTGAATCATGATGTTTAAAGCTTTTCTGATAGTATTTCAACTATACTTATGCAAACACTTTTTATTGATTCTAGTCTTTAAGTTTAAAGCAAATTTTAATGTTTTTATTTATTTATCATGAGAGAGAGACAGAGAACATGAGCAGAGGAGGGACAGAGAGAGACACACAGAATCTGTCAGCACAGAGCCCAACATGGGGCTCTAACTCACCAACTGCGAGATCATGACCTGCTCCAAAGTCAGACATTTAACCAACTAAGCCATTCAGGTGCCCTGAGTCTAATTTTTTTTAAGTCAAATTTATACATACGCATAGTTTAGACAGCCAGTTAGTTCTATAAGATTTCTAATGAAAATCAGCATTTTCACCCTCACCTCTTCCCACTCCTCCTGGTTCTATGCTTAGCCATTCTTAGTTCTTTTAAACTCTCTTTCACATCTTTAGAGACTTCAGATTATAGTTATTTTCTGATATTGCCAAAAATGTACTTCGTGGATTTTTGTTCCTTTCTGTTCAACTTACTGCTTTTGTAAGGTGTCCAGAAGGAAAAATCCATAAAAGAAGTTCATGACCTTTTTTTCTTTAGTAGTTTTTATTTTGAAACAACTGGAAAGGTACTATAACAAAAATTTTCAGATCAATACATTTTCACCGAGTGACCACATAAGCAGCATGAAAAACAGAAAGTTGTACCTTATAAACTCCCTTTCTGGTTCCTCTCAATTATTATCCCTCCGCACCATCTGCATTGGTAGGCGGAACCATGATTTCTATTTTTAGTAATATTAATTAATAAGTAATGATTTTTATTAATAATCTTGCTTTTAAAAAACAGCTTTACACTCTGATCAATAATTCCCAATCACTTCTGATTAGTTTGCATGGTTTTGAACACATATGAAAATTTTTGGGGGTCATAGGGGAGTTCTATTGGTAGTTTTTTGAGGAACCTCCACACTGTTTTCCAGAATGCTGCACCAGTTTACATTCCCACCAATAGTGTAGGAGGGTGCCCGTCTCTCCACACCCTCGCTATGACCCAGCAATAGCACTGCTAGGGATTTACCCAAGGGATACAGATGCATAGGGGCACATGTACCCCAATGTTTATAGCAGCACTGTCAACAATAGCCAAATCATGGAAAGAGCCTAAATGTTCATCACCTGATGAATGGATCAAGAAGATGTGGTATATATATACAATGGAGTATCACATGGCAATGAGAAAGAATGAAATCTGGCCATTTGTAGGAAAGTGGATGGACCTCGAGGGTGTCATGCTAAGCGAAATAAGTCAGGCAGAGAAGGACAGAAATCATATGTTTGCACTC
>NC_043706.1:74190366-74205631 GCF_006229205.1 Suricata suricatta | reverse complement strand
ATAATAATAGAATAAAATCTTAAGGATGTCTTTCATGATTTATTTGCTTCTTTTGATCTCCATCCTATTTAACGATCTTTTATCTTTCTAACGATCTTTTTTCTTTCTTAATTGAGTTTAACTTTGCAAACTTCCTTCAGAGCAGTACTTTTCAACCAGGTATAGTTTTGTTCCCAGGGGACGGTGGTAATGTCTGGAGATATGGGGGTTAAAGGGTGGGGCGGGGCATGCAGAGTACCTGCTACTGGCATCTTGGGGGCTGGGTGGGGCGTGCTGCTAGACATCCTACAATGCACAGCATATCCCCTCCAACAAAGAATTATTGGGCCTAAATGCCGATAGTGCCAAGGTTGAGAAACTCTGTTTTAGAACAGAGATAATATATGATCAAAGTTATCAAATATTCAAACCTTTGGTATTAAAACTGCAACCACGACTCACTTGCGAAAGCTCCTGCTGGCCCAGTGAGAACAAGGCGTCCCTGGAGATTATACTGATGCGCAAGCCCCTTCCGTATCCATCAGAGATCAGAAACCATGAATGAACAGACATGCCTCTATGAAAAGAGAAAAACGAAATAATGAGATTAAAAAGTGTCATGAGATGAAAACTGGGTGTGAGATCAATATTGTCAGGAAGCAAAACGACAGTAGCAGAATTGAAATCTTCATCGAAAGTAAAAAGATAGGTTTAGCACTGAGATTAAAAGCACAATCTTTGCTTATGAAGGACAAACCTAAGAAGCTTTCCAAGAATGCAGAAGAAAAGGACAAAGGTATTCAAATAATGGGAATAACGAAGTAAAAGACAGAGAAGATAAATCGGTCATGAGAATTATAAGTATATCTAAAAAAGAAATCACTACAAAAAGAATATGCAAAGACTTGTATTTAAAGTACCAGGCAAATAATGATAAAACACCTACACAAGATATTTCCTGTAGTACGGTTGAGTTATAAGGATATAGGAAAAAATCTTAAAAATTATATACAAAAACCATGAAAGTCTCCTCTTTTTTGCTAACTATCAGAAAACTGTGCAGCGACATCAACAGACGCTTTAGGAGGAAGTTTTGTGACTACAGAATTTGAATCACTACTAATCCAGTTCCTCTTTTTCTTTTTGATGTTTATTTACTTTTGAGAGAGAGAGAGAGTATGGGAGGGGCAGAGAGAGAGAGAGACACACACACACAGAATAGAAAACAAGCTCCAGTCTCTGAGCTGTCAGCACGGAGCCCAAAGCAAGGCTCGGACTCACAAGCCATGAGATCATGACCTCAGGAGAAGTCAAAAGTTTAATCAACTGACCAGAGACTCTGATAATCACAACTAATTTGTTATTCATATGTATAAAGAAATAAAAAAGTCATTCTTATGTATGCATGGTCACATATAATCCACTCATAGCTTTTTATTTCTTAAAAATTGAATTTTTCCCCAGCTAAGACTTGAATGAAAATTATAATATAATTTGATAGCATTTAATTTAATGAAAATTCAATACCAAATTATGCTATTAATAAGCCTTCCAATGAACACTGAAACCATAAAATTAAATCTAAGTGGCTGATGCAATAATTTTATTGTAACATTTGTTAGTTTAACAAATTAGTTTTGTTAGTTGCAACAAAAACTAAATTCAAAGCTTAAAATAATTCCTGAAAGAGCAGATAAATAATATAAAAACAGTAATCTTTAAATTATCATTTTAAAGAAAAAATTGTAGAGGTACCCGGTGACTTAGTTGGTTAAGTGACTGACTTTGGCTTAGGTAATAATCTCACAGTTTGTGGGTTCGAGTCCCACGTCTGGCTCTGTGATTGAGAGAGAGTTGAGAGGCTGGAGCCTGCTTCAGATTCCATGTCTTTCTCTCTCTGCCCCTCCCCCACTCACGCTCCATCTCTATCAGTCTCAGAAATAAATAAATATCAAATTTAAAAATTCTAAGATGCCTTACAGAAGCTAGACTGTGGAGGACAAGGATAAGTTGGGATAAGAAAAAACACAATAATTTCCTCATCCTCCACAGGTGAGAATGAAGAGTTCAAATATTTATCCTTCATTTTAACAGTATTAAAGATGTAGATAAATATATTTTAAATACTTTCAAGGTAATTGATTGTAGAATTAAAAGTAGATAAAAACTTTTCAAGTCTCCAAGAAAGAAAACATGTTATAAAAAAACAAAGAAGAAAACAATGAGGAAATACTAAATGTATTACACGTTTTATTATTTTTTATTACCATTTTCATAAATAGATTTAGCTCCTTCAATAAAAATTAAAATATAATATACAACTATACATTACTTATGAGACATTATAATATTGAAGATCTTTATAAGTGGAATGTAAAACTGTTAATGTTTTAAAACTTATTGTTTTAAAATTTAATATTAGAGTTGGGAAGAGTGTAATAAGTTAAGAATTCTCATAATTTTGCAAACTGTTTCTGGAAAACCTTGTCAGTACACATTAAAGGCCTGACATAGATTCACAGCCTGTGGCCAACTAAATTAAGTTCATGAAAATTATCCTAAAAACTATAATCAGGATGTATTCAAATAGCAATATATAATTAATTTTGTTGCAACACTATCTTAATAGTGCAAAAACTAGATATTTCCTAATGTCCCATAAAAGGGATGAGTCAAATCATATATCCATGTAATAAAATATTATGCAACTATTAAAATTATAATTTGTGAAATTATTTAATAATTTAGAAGTTCTAAGTATATAATTCTAATTAAAATAGAGAGTCGGGGCACCTGAGTGTCTCATTTGGTTAAGTGTCCTACTTTTGATTTCAGCCCAGGTCATGATCTCACAGGTCATGGGTTTAATTAAGCCTGGCGTTGAGCCCATGTTGAACTCTGCACGGAGAGCCTGGAGCCTGCTTAGGATTCTTTCTCTCTTCCTCCCTGTCTGTCCCTGCCCTGCTTGTGCTCACACTGTCAAAACAGATAAATAAACTTTAAAAATACAGGATAAAGTTGTAATATAACCTTCATTTAAAGGAAAGTGCATATGGATATACTTAAATTTAAGGAAATTTGCCAAAATAGTAATAGGAATAATGTCTGTTCAATTTTTATGTTTTTCTAGGTATTATGCATTTTCCAAATGTTCTACAAAAAACACACATTGTTTGAATCAATGGGTTTTGCTTTTGTTTTAGATGTTCAATAACCAACTAGGTAACCTTGACACACATCTTTAGAAAATGTACAAAAAAATAAGAACTTCCTGGCAGTAACTTAGTATTTTTTTCTTCAAACTCATTTCTTTGGTTTCTTTTTGATGACTAGTTTTGGCTACAAGAGAAAAAAAAATCCTTGGAATTCCTTTCAATTAATATTTATTCATTTCCACCAAATACTAATCAATCTTTCCTTCCAGGCAGCAACTGACTTTTCTTGAGTGTTCTTGTTAATTCCTAAGAGCATAACAAATTAATTCTAGGAAATGAAAAGAAAAGGAAAGCAAGAGATTTTAATAAATCTTTAGTAGATTAAAGAAAAAAAAACCTGTGAAAGTATAGAAAAGTGATGGCTATTAAAACAAAAAAGAAGGGGAGGATGAGGAAAGAGAAGAAAAGAAACCCCAAACTTGAAACAATAAATGCAATGGAGAGTAAGAGAGATAGATTGAAAACAAATTAATTATAAGTCAATATATGATGCCATAAGCCTACCCAATATCATTCTCCACCCGTCATACAAAATGCCCAGAGGCAAATATTCATATCCCATCTGGAGACAAAAAAATTGAGGATAATGTGTAAAGAAATTTAACACAGTTTTAAAGGAAAATTAAGACGGCTTTTGTGGGTGTCAGCAACACCAGGCAAATCTCCCATATGATGGCATTTAGGGGGCCTGCATCAAGGCAAACCAATTAACAAGCACCTACCTCTGTACAGAGACAGCAAAATAAGTGAAAACAATCAATGAAATGAAAATGGCATCTTCTCATACACAATACTTAATGTTAGAAGACAACAGACCAGAGGCACCTGGGTGGCTCAGTTGGTTAAGTGTCCTGCTCTGGATTTCTTCTCAGATCATCATCTCACAGTTTGTGGGATCAAGCTCCTTGTCAGGCTCCATGCTGAGAGTGCAGAGCCTGCTTGGGATTCCCTCTCTCCTCACTCTCTCTGTCCCTCCCCCTCTCTTTCTCTCTCTCTCAAAATAAATAAACAACCAACCAATATCTTCAAAGGTCTGAGAGAAAGGATTTGCAACCTGAAAGTTGATTTCCAGCAGAATTATAAATCAATCAAATGTGGAAATTATAAAAAGGCTTAATCAAATATGAAGACATAATAATGATATATCCAGACATGCAAAGACACAAAAAGTTAACTCCCACATACCCCTTATTAGGAAGGTAAGTCAAAATATAATCTATAATTATTTTAAATTGATAAAATAAGAAATAATGTGTATGTTTATTATGTAATGTTACAAAAGGAAGTAATAAAATAACTAAAAGTAGTAATAACAACTATATTGGGTGAAGACCAGAGGGGTGATAAACAAATGAGCTAAATCATCAACTGTAATTCCAAGAAGTCAGTATTTACAGATATAAATATAAGCATCACAATAATTAAAAGTAGGAAAAGTTAAAAAGAGTGGGGTAGGTGAGGAGCGGGAAGACAAAGATGCTTTGCAGTAGCATAAGTCCTATTCTAAATTATTGTAAAGTTATACACATGGATAATTTTTTCAAATATAAAACTTATAGTATGTGAGGATGTAGATATAGTACAATAGTCAACTCATTGGAGAAATATGGCTATTAAAGGAGAAATGGAAAATGAGTATATTTATACATTGATTGGAATGATACCAAACGACACAAAAATTAATAATACTTTTGTGCACCATCCATTGCAGGTAAATAGACAGTACCCAAGCTATTTATAAGGTAAGAACAATTTTATAAACAAAAGTTACAGTGTTGTTAATGACATCCTTGTCCTTCTACCATCATTAAACATTCATCCTCAAACCTTGGAGTGTAGTATCAAAGTCAATGTCCTAAACAACTTCCTAGTGTAAATCTATGTTTATTTGAACTGTCTCTGCTGGGAAGCTTCACTTTAAGAAGTTTTTTTTTTAAAAATGTCTCTGTTGTGTTTTTCAGCCTGATTAAATTGCACAATGGATGAGTAAAAATCAAGACTGGCTGATGTCTTACACTTGATTCAGAGAAAACACACAGTAAAGAAACTACTCAAGGAACTCTAACTTTTTACAAAGAATTAAATTTACTTAGTTCCTGTTTTATGTAAAGCCTGGGCTGCCATCTTAGTATAAGACGCATCTGTAGGTTTCCCACTCCAGAGTACCAGCTGCAAGTTATGCTTAATGATCTAATTGCTCTGTGAAATTTCCCCCAGCACTACCATTTCATTAGAGGAAGAGTGGGAAACAGTCCCGTCAGCCATCCATAACAATTTTGCCAGACTCTTCTCAACGTGCCTCAAAGAACTTTTGGCCAGATATTAAACATCTAGCACCATAACCACAGCCCTGCACAACCATGTGGAACAATTGGATTGATTGCCTGACACCCTCTGACAAAAGCCCAGTCTTTGTCTCAGCCGTGTTTTTTAAAAGAAATGTGTATACTGACACTTTATTTGAGCTGTCACTAGTAAGTCTAAAGCATATCCAGTCTTGCATAAGGCTAAAAACCAAGGATGCCTAAAAGAGGTAGACTGAACATAGTGGGCAAATATATTATTAGGTTTCTAATGATTAAAGATATCACCCAATCTTCAAGGATAGGAGTCATTACTGCTAAATTACTTTAAATGCATGCCTTTGATTCATGTCAACCATTCCCATGCACTTAGTTGAAGGCATAAAGGTCATAAAGGTCAAGAAAAAAATGTGTCTGGGTGCTGCTAAGTCTATTCTTTACCCCTTGGACTTTTATTTACTTCATAACCTAGGCCCCAGAATAAGGTGGGATCTTCCACCATAGTAGAGGTCATGGAAACCTGAAATTGTTTAAGTTCCAGGGTGCAAATGGAATGGATTGATTTCCTTATCAACTAGAAAAGATTCAGGGTTCCTGGCAACCACAGAATAAATTTAGACAATGGCCAAAAGAATAAATTGATTTTTTCTCTCATAGAGCACAACATGGCACATAGTACATGCTTAATAAATATTTGTCAAATGAATGAACTATTAAACCAGCCCTACTCAACTGACCATGGTAACTGCCTGAAGAGAGCTGTAGTGAGTAGGAAGGAGTTGCATGAGCTTTTATTTTTGTCTGCCATGGGTCTGGAATGGAAACTGTCCCTACTTAAATCTGCATTTCCAGAGACAAGTGAATTTTGAAGTGTGCATTCCTAAAAATCATAACAAAGTGATAAATAAGAAAAAGGATATAGATATAATTCTTGATGACTAAAGATTATGGTAGCTAGATAAGAATGATTATTATTTGTACCAGAAAAACTCTGTTTCTGGAGCATTTGTGCCTTGAGTCATTGAGAGCCATAAACTACCAGAAGGTAGAACATGAGTTCAGTTATTTTTAGAAGTAATGACGTTTTCTGGCTGAAGTGTGCTCATCGCCTGGTCACTGCTACTCCTCAAACTATGAAGAACTTTCAGTAATGCATAAAATGATATAAGATAGTGCCCTTTTTCAACTCATGAGGCCAACAAACAGCTACTGGAATTCCACCATAATAGCTCACAAACCTAGAATGATTTTTCTTAAAAATGAAATTTTAGAGAGACTTTTCACAACCACTTTTATAAGAAAGAGTTGAAGAGGAACATGGTTCCAGGTTATATAGATATTTATTGTCTAAGCTATCCACTGTCTTGGAAATGATTAGCATAAATACACAACATATCTTTTCTCTTTAAATATACTAAAGAGCAACTGTATAGAAAGTTACTTCTATCTTTTTTTTAACATTTGTTATGGTTTTTTCCCCCTAGTCATTGTTGGAGCCTGCACAAACAAAAAGTGTCCAATGTCTGCAGAAACAAGTGGTAACATGGACAATACAGTGTTGAATAGTGGAATGAAAGAGCTGGATCCAGCCAGGTTATAATTTTGGTCCCCTCTCTTGCAGGCTGTATGACTTTAGACAAGCTCTTAACCTCTCTGTAAAAGGAGGACAATAATATTGACATTTCAGGATGATTGAGAGAATTAACAGAGATAAATGTATTATCAAGAATAGCACCTATCACATGGAAATACTTAATGAGCTTAAGGTACCATTCTGATATTAAGAAGGACAAAGAACGTGGTTTTTAAGGACTTACACTAGAAGATCAGGAAAGGGGTAAATTTTCTTTTTTTTTTTAATATATTCTTTTAAAATATTTTTTAATGTTTATTTTATTTATTTTTGAAAGAGAGACAGAGTGTAAGCAGGGGAAGGGCAGAGAGCGGAGACACAGAATCTGAAGCAGGCTCCAGGCTCTGAGGTGTCAGCACAGAGGACAAATCTCGAGATCATGACCTGAGCCAAAGTAGGCTGCTTAACTGACTTAGCTGCCCAGGCACCCTGAGTCAAATTTTCTTAAACGTAGGCAAAAGATTAAGAAACAATGCCTGCTCTCCATATAGAAGTAATAGTGTTACTATTTCTTATGGTATCAAAGTAGCTTGGCTTTGCAAAGGATGGTTGCAATAAAATGGAGAGCTGAGAAGTTGGAAATAGGAGGCAGAGCTGGGGTCATAGAGAAGAAAGGACAGGGGAAATGAGCAGGGCTGGCACATGTTGGTATCACTGAGCTCAGTGGGCCACTGCCTCAACTCTAGAATGCACTGAGAGCTAAAGCAGTCAGTCAGGGCAAAAATATACTGAGATGGGCATTTATTGTGAAGCAAGGGGAAAAAATGGAAGTTGCCTGGAGTCACTAGAGGCAGGAGCAGTCAGACAGTCTAACTGTTAAAACAATAACAATAACAAAACTCAGTAGTTTCCAAAATAAACATTTATTTCTCACATCACAGTCCACTGTGGGTGAGTGGTGGGGTAAGGTGGAAAAACTCGCTCTGTGCAATCACATAGAGACCCAGAGGTCCTTCCATACTGAGACTTTGAGAATCTAAAGGGTCTCAGGGGATCACTGCTGGTCCTCTGCAGGAAGATGGCAGAGGAGAGTACAAATGCATATGGGGTGTCTTGTAGAAGTGAAAGAAGAAAGAGAGAAAGGGGTTAGATGAATGCATAAGAGAGTTACTTCCAGAAAGACAGACACCAAGATGACGTTAAGTGGAAATGTCAGAAGAAGCCAAAAATTCGCTAGAATAATTTGCAGAGAAACCAAAGTCAGAAAAGAAAAAAAATTGCTTTAAAACTGGCTCCTGGCTGTCAGCAAATGAGAGGAGTCAAAAATATTTGTTCCTCTAATCCATAAGCGTGGAATTTCCTTATGCCCTCTTCAACTTATTTCACCAGTTTTAGTTTTCAGACTACAGGTTTTTCACCTCTTTGGTTAGGTTTATTCCTAGGTATCTTATTTGGTTTTGGTTCCATTGTAAATGGGATTAATTCCTTATTTCTTTCTGCTGCTTTATTATTAGTGTATAGAAATGCAACAGATTTTTGTACGTTGAGTTTTATATCTTGTGACTTTACTGAATTTGTTTATCAGTTCTAGAAATTTTTTGATGGAGGTTTTTAGGTTTTCTATACAGTGCATCATGTCATCTGTAAGTAGTCAGTTTTACTTCTTCCTTGCTGATTTAGATGCCCTTTATTTCTTTTTGTATCTGGTTGTTGTGGTTAGGACTTCCAGTACTGTGTTAAACAATAGTGGTAAAAGTGGACATTTCCTTTCTTGTTCCTGAACATAGAGGAAAAGCTCTTAGCTTTTTCCCCCACTGAGGATAATATTAGCTGTGGGTATGTGGTTCTTACCCTTTCTTTAACTAATGTGGTATATCACATTGATTTATTTGTGAATACTGAAACACACTTGAAGTCCAGGAATAAATCCTATTTGATTGTGGTGAATGATTTTTTTAATGTACCGGTGCATTCAGTTTGCTAGTATTTTGTTGAGGATTTTGCATCAATGTTCATCAGGGATATTTGCCTGTACTTAAATTTTTAGTAGAGTCTTTGTCTGGTTTTGGTATCAGTGTAATGCTGGCCTCATAGGATGAATTTGGAAGTTTTCTTTCTTTTCTGTTTATTGGGATAGTTTGAGAAGAATAGGTATTAACTCTTTTTTTAATATTTGGTAGAATTCACCAGGGAGGCTATTTGGCCTGGACTTTTGTTTGTTCTTTTGATTGCTGATTCAATTTCTCTGCTGGTTATCCATCTGTTCAAGTTTTCTATTTATTCCTGTTTCAGTTTTGGTAGTTTATGTGTTTCTAAGAACTTGTCCATTTCTTCTATGTTGTCCAATTTTTTGACATATAGTTTCTCATAATATTATCTTATAATTACAATTGTGTGCTGTTGGTTGTTATTTTTTCTTTCTCATTTGTGATTTTGTTCATTTGGGTTCTTTCTCTTTCCTTTTGAATAAGTCTGGCTAGGGGTTTATCAATTTTATTAATTCTTTCAAAGAACCAGTATCTAGTTTCACTGATATGTTCTATTGTTTACTTTAGTTTCTATATCATTTATTTCTGCTCTAATCTTTATTATTTCCTTCCTTACTTTGGCTTTAGGCTTCATTTTTCATTCTTTTTCTAGCTCCTTTAAATACAAAGTTAGATTATGTATTTGAGATTTTTCTTGTTTCTTGAGATAGACTTGTAATATTATAGTCTTCCCTCTTCTGACCACTGTGGCTGCATCCCAAATGTTCTGGATGGTTGTGTTTTCACATTCATTTGTTTTCATGTATTTTTCTACTTCTCCCTTGATTTCCTGGTTGGCCCATTCATTGTTTAATAGCATATTCTTTAACGTCCATGTCTTTGTGATCTTTCTAAATTGTTTCTTATAGTTGAGTTTCTTGTAGTTTTAATTTCATAGTGTTGTGGTCAGAAAAGGTGCGTGGTACAATTTCAATATTTTTTTATTTGTTGAGGCCTGATTTGTGACCTGGTATATGATCTATTTTGAAGAATGTTCCATGTGCATTTGAAAAGAATGTGTATTCTGCTGTTTTAGGATAGACTATTCTGAATAAATCTGTTAAGTCCATCTAGTCCAGTGTGTTATTCAAAGCCTTTGTTTCATTATTTATTTTCTGTTTAGATGATCTGTACATTGATATAGGTGGGGTGTAGGTTGGATTATTATTGTGTTATTATCAGTAAGTTCCTTTATGTTTGTTATTGATTGTCTTATATATCTGGGTGCTTTCATGTTAGGTGCATAAATATTTATAATTATTATAGCTTCTTGAATGATTTTCCCCTTTATATTTTTTGTCTCTTTTTATAGTCTTGGTTTTAAAGTCTATTTTATACACTATAAGTATAGCTACTCTAGCTTTCTTTTGACAACCATTTGTGTGATATGTTTCTCCACCCCTTCATTCTCAATCTGCAGATGTCTTTAGATCTGAAATGAGTCTCTTGGAGGCAGTATATAGATAGGTCTTGGGCTTTTTAATCCATTCTGATGCCCTATATATTTTGATTGGAGCATTTAGTCCATTTACATTTAGAGTAATTATTGATAGATATGAATTGATTACCATTTTATTACTTGTTTTGTTGTTGATTTTGAACATTTTCTCTGACACTTTTTCTCTATAATCAGAAACAAGAGAGAGATATTCACTCCCACCACTGTATTTAACATAGTGCTGGGTGTCTTAACACAGCAATCAGACAAAAAGAAATAAAGAGCATCCAAATCAGCAAGTAAGAAATATTACTTACTTCTTTCACTACTTACAGATGACATGATACTCAATATAGATAACCCAAAAGCTTCCACCAAACATTTGCTAGAACTGATAAATGAATTCGGTAAAGTTGCAGGATACAAAATCAACATACAAAAATCTGTTGCATTTCAATACACCAATAATAAAGCAGGAGAAAGAAATAAGGAGTCGATCTCATTTACAATTGCTTCAAAACCAATATGATACTTAGGAATAAAACCTAACCAAAAAGGTATAAGACCTATACTCTGAAAACTATAAACTACTGATGAAAACATAAAAAAATAGAAAAATATTCCATGCTCATGGAACAGAAGAACAAATACTGTTAAAATGTCTCTACTATCCGAAGCAATCTATACATTTAATGAAATCTCTCTCAAAATACCAATAGCACTTTTCATAGAGCTAGAACAAACAATCCTAAAGTTTGTATAGAACCACAAAAGGTCCCAAATAGCCAAAGCAACCTTAAAAAAGAAAAGCAAAGCCGAAGACATCATAATTCCAGACTTCAAGTTATATTATAAAGTGGTAGGGATGAAAACAGTATGGTACTAGCATAAAATGGACACAATGATCAACAGAACAGTAAAGAGGGGTGCTTGGGTGGCTCAGTCAGTTAAGTGTCCAATTCTTGATCTCCGCTCAGGTCATGATTTTATGGCTAGTAAGTTAGAGCCCTATGTTGGACTCTGTGCTGATAGTACAGAGACTGCTTGGGATTCTGTCTCTCCCTTTCTCTGTCCCTCCTTCACTCTCAAAAATAAATAAATAAACAAAAAGAATAAAATGGAAAACCCAGAAATGAACCCATGACTGTATGGTCAATTAATCTTTGACAAAGCAAGAGAGACTGTCCAATGAGAAAAGGACAGTCTCTTCAACAAATGATGTTGGGAAAACTAGACAACAACATGCAGAAGAATAAAACTGGACCACTTTCTTACACTGTATACAAAAATAAATTCAAAATGGTTGAAAGACCTAAATGTGAGATAAGAAAGAATAGAATATTAGAGAACAAAGACAGTAACCTTTTTGACGTCAGCCATATCAACTTCTTTCTAGATATCTCCTGAGGCAAGGGAAACAAAAGCAAAAACAAACTATTGGGGCATCATCAAAATAAAAAGCTTCTTCACAGCAAAGGAAACAATCAACAAAAGTAAAAAGAAACCTATAGAATGGGAGAATATATTTGCAAATGACACATCTGGTAAATGGTTAGTATTCAAAATCTATAAAGAACTTATCAATCTCAACACCCAATAAAACAAATAATCTAGTTAAAAAATGAGAAGACATAAATAGACATTTTTCCAAAGAGGACATATAGATGACTAACAGACACATGCTTAACGTCACTCACCATCAGGGAAATACAAATCAAAACTACAATGAGACATCACCTCATACCTATCGAATGGCTAAATTAACAACACAGGAAACAACAGATGTTGGAGAGGATGTGGAGAAAAGGGACCTCTCTTGCACTATTGGCAAGAATGCAAACTGATGCAGCCATTCTGGAGAAAAGTATGAAACTTCCTTAAGAAGTTAAAAATAGAACTACCCTATGATCCAGCAATTGCACAATTAGGTATTCACCCAAAGGATGCAAAAATACTAATTTGAAGGGATACATGTACCTCGATTTTTATATCAACATTATCAACAATAGCCAAATTATGGAACGAGCCCAAATGTCCATCAACTGATGAATGGATAAAGAAGATGTAGTATATATTCACTGTGGAATATTGCTGAGTCATAAAAAAGAAATGAAATCTTGACATTTCCACAACATGGATGGAACATGAGAGTATTATGCTACGAAATAAGTCAATTGGAGAAAGACAAATATCATATGATTTCACTTATATGTGGAATTTAAGAAACAAAACAAAAGAGCAAAGGGAAAGAAAAGAGAGGTAAGCAAACCAAGAAATAGATTCTTAACTATAGAGAACAAACTGAGGTTACAAGGGGAGATGGGTAGGGGGATGGGTTAAATAAATAATGGGTATTAAAGAGTGCATGTGTTTTCATGAGCACAGGATGTTGTATGGAAGTGTTGAATCACTAATCATACACTTGATACTAATGTTATGCTGTATTTCAACTAACTGTAATTTAAATAAAAACTTTTTTAAAAGTGTCAACAATAAACTAGGAACAAGAGTCAAGTGACTTCTCATGCTGAAAACCATTAGAAGTGAGAAAGAAAGCAATGCTAGGTCATTACAGATCAGCTTGAAACTGGAGGCTACATCCCGTTTATGAGAGGAACAGGGGAAGAGGGACATATGGACAGAGAGAGACACAATGTGCAACACAGAGGACTGTGAGGTGGATACTGAAATCTGACACCCAGGAAAGGACCCTGGGAAGGCAGATTAGGACTTCTCATAGCCAAGGTGTCTTACCAGGCTCTCAGGAGGTAGATTCTGAAAGGGATCTGCAGCACATGCACCCATATACATGCACAGAGGAAGAATTGGTCACAGCACCAAATCCACCCCGGTCTAAGGACAATCCCTTAGACCAGCAAACACCAGAGAGGATCAAGTGGGCTGATTTTCAAGGCAAAGACTCTGAATGGTGTTATCAGAGATATTTTTACACTTCTTTTTATATTTTCTAAATTCTCTACAATTAGCATATGTATACATATTTTACATTCTGTTTAAAATGTAATTAAAAGTATAGAAATGGTTAGGTGACCTAAGAAAGGGAATCAGATGATCTATGGTAGAGGATAAAACTGTTCCTTTTAAGATTCTTTAACATTTCAGAGGAGTCCTCAAACAATTTCCGAATTTGTGAACTATTCCCAAGCCCTCACCAGTGTTTGTCATTTTGGCCAATCCTGCTCACTTCCCTGATGTGACCAGCAGTAAGAACGCTTATCGCCAAAGTGAGATTTCTTTGCTTATTTCAGAAACAGCAGGGAGGAGTGAAAAGAGTTCACTTTTGTATCAAGGCTAGATAGAGAGGGAAGGTTGGAAAATAAAATAAGGTAATGGCAGCAGAAAAGAAGGCAGGCAGGTTGGCGGGGAGCGGGGGGAAGGAGGAGGAGCAGCCCTTGTGTACTTCCCAAACAGTCATACGCAAACTCTGTTTGGGCTCAAAGAATGGACAGAGCAACTCAAATTTTGACCTTACCTGCTCTTCTTAAGATCAAAACCATTAGCTGTACCCACATGTTCTGTGTCAAGTAGGAAGAACAGGGAAGGAGTGACACTGAAAGGAAAGAACAGTTTGGATTGATTGGGAGTCTGGGGAAACTAAATTGGTAAATCATCTCAAAAATCATTGGATGAGTCGGGGTGCTTGGGTGGCTCAGTAGATTAGGCATCTGACTTCGGCTTAGGTCATGATCTTGCAATTCATGGGTTTGAGCCCCGTGTTTGGCTCTGTGCTGACAGCTCAGAACCTGGAGCCTGCTTCGGATTCTTTTTCCCTCTCTCTCTGCCTCTCCCTCACTCATGTTCTAGCTCTCTCTGTTTCTCAAAAAATAAATAAGCTTAAAAAAATGAATTAAAAAAAGAATCATTGGATGGCTCCTACTCTTCAGTCCATTAATTTCTAACTCCTCCTTATTTTGCTAAATGAATTAATCAAAAGAATAAAATATATAAATACTTAGGTTTTTGTTGCTATATTAAGCATATAAGCTTAATTTTCCAATACCTCTGTTTTCTGGGAGCTGCCCCTCACATTTATAAACTTTCCATTGGAGCAATATTTATGTAGATGTGGACCTGCTTATACCCCTAATATGGCCAAGGGTGGGTACCTGACCCTTACCTAGACACCAGGTCATGGTCACATAGGTTGCTCCAGAGATAAATATCTGATTTTACTATGGTCATCTGCATCCTTCCTTGCTGGGTGTCTGCAACCAAAAACTAGAAAAAGGTGGTTTCTCTTCAGTGGCTCAAACCACAATGCATGAACTCCTGGAATTTGTTGGCAGGCATGTACTCTGTTATTTGGCTGAAAACATCTAGGGAATCTGGCTGAAACAAAAGAGGAAAAGTAAACAGATGCACAGAGAGAGGCACAGGAGAAAATGGGAAAAGAAACCATCAAACTCCTGCAGTGGTTCTAAAACTCTGCATCATCTTTGTCCCCTTTTTAAGATTTGGTTACTGAAATCCTCCTGAATTTCATGAATTGTCTCAGTATCCAACTCAAGAAGTCAACCTACTTCAAGAAAAATTCCTGTCGATCACAACTCACAGATCCTCAATAAAGCTTGAATTTTTACAAAGGAAATGCATTAAAAATAACTTAAATAGATGTCAGTGGGAGAACTGTTAAGTAAAAGATGTTACATAATTATGCTTCTATTAAAATCACCATCATGAAAGCAAAACAGCAACAGAGCAAATATTTA
>NC_043706.1:74150529-74190266 GCF_006229205.1 Suricata suricatta | reverse complement strand
GGAAGGAAGGAAGAAAAGGAAGAAAGAAAAGTAGATCCAGTGTTTGAAAACTTCTGAATTAGGTGATCTGTACACATTGAAAAGGAAAAATTTGCACTGTGACAGCAGTTATCTAGGCAATAACAAAACAGAATGCTTTGTTTCACCACAACTGAAGCTCTTAAACACCATGAACTTTGAGTCATCCACCAAAGTTCACAAGTGGTTAAAGACTTTAAATAATACCCCAAATATGCCAGAATCCTCCTGAATCCAACTGAAGGGCCAGTGTGCAATGGGACTTGATGAATCAGCCATGTACAGACGCTAGGACCGATCCTACCCTCTCCAGAGTATAAACTTTTTGATCATTTTCCAACACATAAACCATCCTGACTTTTCCCCTCTCAGTGAACAACTCAGAATTTTTTCAGTGGACTCTGTTTCCTCACCTGGCAAGTAAATAAACTCAGCACATGCTTTGATACCTCTGAAGTGGTCATCATTTTCTTCTGTCATTTTCCTCTGAACTCTGGCACACACACATTCGTGGGCATATTGTGGAAGGACCACCACTGGGTGCGAATCTTTCCTAAGCCACGTGTGCAGGAGGTGGCTGCCTCAACAGGCAGGCTATCGATGGGCAAATAACACTCACACAGGTAACAATGTTACACCTGATCATGTGCACGTGGCAAATATCACATCACTGACACCTCCTGTAATTTATATGGGATTACATTACAGTGAAAATTTTTTCTTCTGAATTGTCTTACTAATACAAAACCAAGAAATGGAAGCTGTGCTTTACTTGAGATGCCTAGCTCATTTGAATTAGATGTTTAATCTCTGAGGGATTCCTGGGTGGCTCAGACTAGTAAGCCTCCAACTTCAGCTCAGGTCATGATCTCATGGTCTGTGGGCTTGAGCCCTGTGTCAGGCTCTGTGCTGACAACTCAGCTTTGGATCCTGTGTCTCCCTCTCTCCCTGCCCCTCCCCTGCTTGTGCTCACATGTTCTCTCTCTCTCTCTCTCTCAAAAATAAACATTAAAAAAAACACTTTTTCTTCTGAAAACAAATTCTTATTATGGTTTTATCTTGAGGAGATAAACTGGTTCAGTTAGAAAACAAAAAGAGTTTTGAAACTCAGGAAGACCTCGCTGTTTTCTGCGTCTCATCTTTTTCCTCCCGTTGAGGGCAGACAGCACTCTTGCCTTCATAAAAGTCAGACTGCTGGCTCCTTTCTGTGCATTCAAATATCTCTACATACTCTTTTTTAAGCTTGGGCTCTGTTAGCGTGACCTTGATGAGCTGTCCTCCCGCTCACTCTGTGTTCTGATTCCCTGTATGTCCTATACACTCTCAGACACCTATCTGAGAAGAGAAACCTCTGCAGAAAGGAAAGGAGACAAGGCTGGCTGGCTAATAGATCTCAGGTTCTAGCAACCAGGAATAACTCATGGGTTAGAACGGGATGGCACCAAGTGTTCATGAAATCCAGGACATGGATAGAGTGGTATTCACTTTAAAGTCCTTTCAATGTTGATATATGTTTGAAAGTTTGCATAATAATATTTTAGAAAAAGAGTAAGGGCTTGATGCATTGCTTAACTGATAAAAAACTTTAAGCTCCAAATCCACCTCAGAAATAAGACTTAGTGAAGGATATAGCTACAAAACTGGACCTTTCAGGACCTTAAAGGTTCTTATTGGGCCAATTGTAGTCAGGCCCAGTCTCATTTAGGTGTCCTAAATGATGGAACCTACCCATTCTCCTCCAGCTATGTGGTTTCATTTGGCACAAAAGAGAATAAGCCCGCAGGTAGAGTTAGCACTTTGAGGTCTCCACTTTTCTCTTTTTCAGGGGTATCCCTTTGCCCTCCCTGCCACACCTCCTGTCAAAGACTCCATGCCCTCTGGCTTCTAAAACTTTTGTCACCAGCAAAAAGAGAAGAAAACCTTCAGATCTGGTGTTCTGAGAGTCTCAGGTCTTTGCATTTTCTGTTTTTCATTTTTTACCTATTTAACCGAAAGTGTTTCAACAACTGAAAAAGATGGTGCTGTGGATTTGTGCCTGAGTGTGTCTGAGCACGGGAAGGTTTCTCCTACACTTAACACCCAAAAAAGCTTCAGCTGTCATAGAGCAGAGATGTTTTCAAGGTCAGAGCTCGAGAGCTCTTGGAGATTATACAGTCTAACTGCCTCCTGTTTAGCCCATGCATCCCTCCAGGACAAACTGGAGCTATGAAAACTGTAATAATTTACAAGCTCTTTTATGAGTTATACATTTGAAGTCATAGAGTAAGAATCTAATGAATTATCTTTTCCCTCCATTTGTACTAAGTGGATGCAAGATGTTGATGAGAACAAACTGTTCTACTGAGTCCTGAAATTCTTTTTGGTCCTGAAGGCTCTACCTAGAACATAATGTAAGATAACAAAATGATACCTACAAAAGACATCGCTCCTATAAAACATAAGACACCTAAGAAACAGAGATTATATTCAATCTCAAAAACTGATTGTTTTTTAAGTGTTTACTTTAGAGGAAGGGTTATTTTCCTGGAGAATAACTAGCTTCTCAGAAGTCCTTTGTGTAATTTGTTTATGAACCTGGTTTAAACCCAGCTCAAAAAATCCTAGGCCTGATTCTTCCTTCCTGAAAAGAAAGTCTTAGTTAGGTTTTTCGACTTATGGAGTATCAAATGCAAGACCTGCTAGAGACTTACTGGAGTAAAGTAAGAAAGGGTTAATAGAAAGAAATATTTGGAGATCATTAAGAAGCTCCAAAGGACATAGAAACTTGCTCTACTGGTCGCTGGCATTCAGAAGCCGCAGCAGCAGGGGCTATACTAGCTTCACTCTGGCAGAGATGGGAGGCTCTGAAATGGGAGGCAGCCGTGACTACTATTTGATGGTTTTGCTTCTCAACAGAAACCATATATTCCTGGCTGCAACCCAGACCTTAAAATAGCTTATTCACTCATCCATTTCTTCATTTTTTTTTAGACAACAGACCAGAGGTCAAGAAAGACTAAGAAAGTTCATCACCACTAGACTTACCCTATAAGAAATACTAATTATACTAGTATTTATGTAGAATGTATACTTCTACATATAAAGAGAATTATTAAAATAAAATGATAGTAAAGCCAACAGCACTTCATTTTCAGTCATAGCAATTTCCATCCTTCCTGTTAGGGAGGAAACCATGAGGGATATCATAGATTTGAGGACACTATCTTAATTATATAATGACTATATCTCGCCCTTCAAACAAACCTGTTTGCCCCTAATTAAATTATGTACCCAAAAAGAAAGTGCCTAATGCATACTACCTCATGATAGCATGCATTCATTCATTCACGTGTTTGACATATATTTAAGTGACTACCAGATGCTGAGTGAAAGTAGCTGATATAATGACTATCTTCGTACCATGAAATATCGGAAACAATAGATAACCCACAATTAAATCAAAGAATCTTACAGGTAAGAAATACTGAGGAAAAGAAAGGTTAAGTTCACACAGCTAGTTAAAAAGAGTCATAACTAGCACTCAGGCTTTCTTCTTTTCTCTGGTGCAAAGGTGTCTGGTTAAGCAAACACAAACTACTGGGATCTCATCAAGAAAGAAAGCTCCTGCACAGCAAACAATCCACAGAACTCAAAGGCATCCTATGGAATGGGAGAAGGCATATCTGATAAAGGGTTAGTATCCAAAATGTTTAAAGAACTTATCAAACTAAACACCCAAAACCAAACAACCCAGTTAAGAAATGGGCAGAAGACATGAATAGATATTTTTCCAAAGGAGACATCCAGATCACTGACACATGAAAAGATACTCAACATCACTCACCATCAGGGAAATACAAATCAATTAGGTACCACCTTACACTTGGCAGATTGGCTAAAATTAACAATGCAAGAAACAACAGATGTTGGCGAGGATGCAGAGAAAGGGGAACCCTCTTGCACTGTTGATGGGAATGCAAACTGATGCAGCCACTCTTGAGAACAGCATGGAGATTCCTCAAGAAACTAAAAATAGAACTTCCCTACAGTCCATCAATTGCGCTGTTAGATATGTACCCAAAGGAGACAAAAATACAGATTCAAAGGGGTACATGAATGCCAATGTTCATAGCACCATTATCAACAATAGACAAACTATGGAGAGAACACAAAGGTCCATCAACTGATGAATGGATAAAAAGATGTGGTATATATACACTACAGAATATTGCTGAGCCATAAAAAAGGATGAAATCTTGCCATTTGCCATGATGTGGATGAATCTAGAGTGTATTATGCTAAGCAAAATATGTCAATCAGAGAAAGACAAATACAATATGATTTCACTCATACATGGAATTTAAGAAACAAAACAGATGAGCATATGGGAAAGGTAGGGGAAGAGAAAAGAGGGAAACAAATCACAAGAGCCTCTTAATGTTAGAGAACAAACTATGAGTTGATGGATGATGGATGCTAAGGAGGGTGCTTGCTGTGATAAGCATTGGGTGTTGCATATAACTGATGAATCACTGAATTCTACTCCTGAAACCAATATTACACCGTATGTTAATTAACTAAATTTTAAATTAAAAATAAAATAAAAAATAAAAAATACATCTGGTTATAAATTAGAAAGCCAATCCAAAATCCATAGTGACCATTTACTAAAAATCTGATCTTGAGGAAGTTAGTTACTTGTAAGATAAGAATATTATCTTTTTTTCCCCAAGATTACTATAAAAATGAAATAAGATAAAATATAGGAAATATCCCAACACAGCATGTGGCCCATTATAGGCATGCAGTATTATTTAGTAATGCTTTCCCTTTATGGTTCAGCATACTCTTCATGACTACCAATAAAAGGTTCACTTTTATTCTGCCATTGATTTTTTAAGAAATTATCCCTGTTTTCTCTGTCTTCCTCAGCAATTTCATTTCTTAAATGGATCAACCTTATAGTTTTTGGCTGAATAATTTCTTTACCTTTCTCCTAAATTCAGGACTATGAATGTTCTATCCCCTATCTTTGTAGGGATACTGTATTCTCCCATACCTATGCTAATGTAGTCCCACCTCAAGCCACCACCAAACTCTCAGCCAGTTCTTGTGCAATGCCCAAGCTGCCTACCATGGTCCTTCCTAATATGTTTTTAAGCCCCTTGAAAATGTTCCTGTTTGTTCACTTATTCCATAAATATTTATCAACTAAAATTATCAATTAAGATGGCTTAATTGTTGAGACATAGAGATGGGTTGTACAGAGTCTCTGCCTGCAAGGAGTTTATATTCTAATGGTATGCGTTGTGTGATGTTTGGTTACTTATAGAACACACATGTAAAGTCATTACATAAGACGCTACAGTGCAGAAAAGGAAGGGTTAATTAGCTGAGGGAGAAGAAGTTTATCAACAAAGGTTTTTCAAGGGCAGTAATCTTTAGACTGGGATACAAGAGAAGAGTTGGAGCTCTTCAAGTATGGAAGAGGAGAAAAGCCTGGAGATCCTCAGTCAAGCAACAGCTCAACTGTTTCAGTTTGGCCAGAGTCTGCTGTGCCTGAGGAAGAACACAGGAACATGGTGCTACAGAAGTCATCAGAATGCAGGTAGAAAGCCCTGATGCTTCTACAAATGCGATGAGGAAACTCTGAGTGAATCTTAGCAAAAGCTATAGCACAATCATATTTAGAATTAATAAAGATTACTCCACAGACAGGAAATTGTAGGGAGGTGAGGCCTGACTTAATTTAAAGAAAGCAACTCTTAGGCTATTACCAAGACAATAGTCTTGGTAATGAATAATGAGGGTCTGAATCAAGGCAGCCACACTAGGGATGAAAAGGAAGGAAATCTAGGAGGTAGAATGAGCCAGACTTGGGCCACTCACTACAAATGTGTATTGAAGTTCCAGCAATCATCTGGAATGACTACATTTCTAGCCAGACTTGAATGGGTGATGAGAAATGTGGAAGTACTTTTTTTAAGTATTGTTATGTTTTAGCATAGAGGGAATGGAATATAAATTCACTTCTGAATGCCTTGGTTTTGAGAGCCTGTTTGGGACATCAAGGGAAGACTTAACAAGATGATACAGACATAGAGCTCATCAGGAGAAGGTGGCCTATGCTTAAATAGTTAGGTTGTAGATGAGTGAAAAAAGGCCTGAAAGCAGAACCTGAAGAAGGACCAGCATTTAAGGGTAAGCCCTAGAAAAGAATGCTAAAGGCAGATTACAACCGAGTGGTATGAGAGATAAAAACTTATTAGCTACAAAAATGTCTTGATAATTACATTACTGTAAAATTTGGGGGAGTACATGGCATTGTATTCATATGGCACATCAAGCCACAGCACCAAGACTAGAAGACAGCCTTTCTGAGTCTGAGCTCACCACCCTACAAGCTAAAGAATTGACTGTACCCCAAAACTTCATCTACATATTACATCTAGAACTTTGCTTTTCTAAGTAGGCTGTAGACTGGCAGCATGAGAACTTGTTAATATTGCAGAATCTCAGTTTCCTCTCTAGACCTACTAGATCAAATCTGCATTTAACAGGATCCCCTGGTCATTCATATAGACATGAAATTTTGAGAAACACTGCTCTAGAACTGAGATTGCATTTTTCCCATAGAAATAATAACCTATCCTCAAAATTCAGTTGACAATACTAGTTTAAAATCTACACAGTAGTTAAGTATAAAAGATTATTTTCCTAGAATTATATATTCCAAATATTAACTGGGGATGCAAGTGATACATATTCCTCAGCTAAGTTCTAAGACCAAAATTCACTTCTCCCAACCCATCTTCCTGATCATACAGCAACATTATTTCCAAGTTATTTCTGGTAAGAGATAGAATAAGAGATGTTTCTAGTAGGAAAGTCTCTAAAGAAATAAAAAGTTTAGAGAAAAAGAAGCTGGAGCCTGTAGAACTTTCTAAGTGATAGGTGCATCATGATAATAGACTAAATATAAAGAGTCAGGTTCCCCACAGTGAACGTTCTTACACTGTGGCAAAAGCCAGGTTGCGGGCAGCGCAGGGGTAGATGGGGGGTGAGTCTGCAGAATCTGTGCAGATGCCAGGACAAGGAATCTTAAAGATGCCCAGAGCTTTCAGCCTCTTAGACAACAGCAACAGTTTAGACTTCTAAGCATAAGTAGCTAGAAAGGATTTCTTCAAAGGCTAATAAAGATGTGGCATGCAATGTATAAAAGTGGGGTCATTAGCATCAAGGAAGGGTTTCTAACTCACACAATTATAAGGGGCTGCCTCTGATACCATGATGATATTATGAATAAACAGATTCCAAACTCGATTAATAAAAGTAACTTGAGATAATTAAAAATCATGGGCTTTTTCTAATTGACTTCCCTTCCCTTCCCTTCCCTTCTTTTAATTTCCTTTCATTTTATTTCTCCTTTTCCTTCTCTCTCCCAGCTACCTGCACTCTAACACTCAATCAACACAATTTTGTTTCTTCTCTAAACATATATAATGATGTGGGTGATCAAAGCTCCTCTAGACCCCACTAAAAAGGAGAACTCCAGATTAATTTCTATGATGAACATGGATGCAAAAATTATCAACAAAATTGTTAGTATACAAAATTGTATACTAGCAATACATTAAAAGATTTATTCACAACAATCAAGTGGGATTTATTCCTGGGATGCAAGGCTGGTTCAATATCTACAAATCAATCAATGTGGGGGTTTTTTGTTTTTTTTTAAATGTTTTATTTATTTTTGATACAGAGAGAGACAGAGCATGAGAGGGGGAGGGGCAGAGAGAGAAGGAGACACAGAACCAGAAACAAGCTCCAGCCTCTGAGCTAGCCGTCAGCACAGAGCCCGATGCAGGGCTCGAACCGAGATCTGACCTGGGCCGAAGTTGGTGGCTTAACCACTGAGCCACCTAGGCGCCCCTCAATCAATGTGATATATCACATTAATAAAAGAAAGGAGAAGAACCAAATAATCCTCTCAATAGATGCAGAAAAAGCATTTGACAAAATAAAACATCCTTTCTTGATTAAAAAACCCTCAAGAAAATAGGGATAGAGGGAATATATTTCAACATCATAAAGACAGTATCTGAAAGACCCAGGGTAATATCATCATCTTCAATGTGGAAAACTGAGAGCTTTCACCCTAAAGTCAGGAACACAGTAGGGATGTCCATTCTCACTACTGTTGTTCAACACAGTGTTAGAAGTCCTAGCCTCAGCAATCAGACAACTTAAAGAAATAAAATGCACCCAAATTGGCAAGGAAGAAGTCAAACTTTGACTCATCACAGATGACATGACACTTTACAAGGAACACCTGAAAAACCCCATTAAAAAACTGCTAGAACTAATACATGAATTTAGCAAAGTTGCAGGATATAAAAATCAATGTACAGAAATTGGTTGCATTTCTATACACCAATAATGAAACAGCTGAAAGAGAAATGAAGGAATCAATCCCATTTCCAATTGCATCAAAAGCCATAAAATACCTAGGAATAAAACTAACCAAAGCGGTGAAAAATCTGTACACTGAAAACTATAGAGAGGTTATGAAAAAAAACTGAAGAAGACACACACATAAATTGGAAAAAACATTCCATCAAACTCAACACCCCTCCCCCAAAAAACCCAAGCAATCCAATGAAGAAAATGGGAAAAGACAGAAATAGACACTTTTCCAAAGAAGACATTCATTTGGCTAACACACAGGAAAAGATGTTCAATATCACGTATCAGCAGGTAAATACAAATCAAAACCACAATGATATACCACCTCATACCAGTCAGAATGGCTAAAATAAACACATCAGGTAACAAGAGATGTTGATAAGAATGTGGAGAAAGAGGAACCCTTTTGCACTGTTGGTGGGAATGCAAACTGGTGCAGTCACTCTGGAAAACAGTAGGACTGTTTCTCAAAAATTTAAAAATAGAACTACCCTACAATCCAGCAATTGCACTATAAAATATTTATCCAACGGATACAAAATAAGCTGATTCAAAGGGATACATACACCACAATGTTTGAGACCAAATGTCATCAACTGATGAGTGGATGAGGGAGATATGGTATATACATACAATGGAATATTACTTGGCAATAACAAAGGATGAAATCTTGCCACATGCAACAACATGGATCAAACTAGAGTGAATTATGCTAAGTGAAATTAGTCAGAGAAAGACAAATATCATAATATTTCACTCATATGTGGAATTTAAGAAACAAAACAGATGAACATATGGGAAGGGAAGTAAAAATAACATAAAACAAAGAGGGAGACAAACTATAAGAGACTCTTAAACATAGAGAACAAACTGTGGGTCACTGGAGGGATTTGGGGTGTGAGGATGGGCTAAATGAATGATGGGAATTAAGGAGGGCACTTGTTGAGATGAGCGCTGGGTGTTATATGTAAATGATGAATCAATACACTAAAATCATTATCACACTGTATGTTAACTAACTTGGATTTAAATATTTTCTAAAACTTCTCTAAAGATATTTGTGAGATTTTCTGATAATGACAATATGCTTATTACAGACCTTGCTCATAGTCATATGCAGGAACCCAACCAATCAGGTAAGAAACATATACGTATATAGTGGTCTCATTCCCAAAGTCAGACATGATTAAAGCAGTGGTTTTCTAATTTTAGTGTGCAAAAAATGACTGGGCATATTCTGCAGGTAAAGATTCTCCAGCTCCTACCATCAAAGAGTTTGATTTTGTGATCATGTTAGCAGAGGCGGAGAATCAGAACTTTTAGTGACTATTACTACAAAACAATTATTCTGGCGCACACTACACTTTCAGAAACTCCCATGCAAGGGATGTTAGACAGAAGGTACCTCTTTTTTCCTATGGCAACAACACACCTTCTTGATTTAACATTCCTGTAGAGTTAGGGTGATTTGCAGGTGATGAGTACCTGGGTAGTCAAGTTGTTGAAGGGGATACAGCACCAATCAATGAGACACCAGAAAACAGGCACAGAGGCAGAGGGTGACTCCAAAAGAAGAAAACCAAAGAGTGGTCGTCGGTGCCCAAGACAGGCCTTACCCATATCCAGAGTTGTCCCTGGCCACTACTTTGAGGCAGAGATTGCTTTTCTTGAGGATATGATTACAGTAAGCAGCTACAGGTTGTGATCACTCTGAGCAGGGGAGAAGGGTTTGTGTGTAGCTGATGTTCTGTATTTTAATTCCTGTGATTAAATTCAGAAGAAGTAAATTAGCCTTTACCTACCTGTGAGCTAATCATTTCTTTGACACTTGATACAGCATCTGGAATCCGTAGCATATTTAATGATGTTATGACTTCTGCTTAGTGCTTTATAATAATATCCATTATGTAAATGTCTGTCACCTAAGTGAGACAAGTCAGATCATCTCATTTACATCTGAGCAAAATATATTTCACTTGTATTATTTAAGATGCATTGGGGCACCTTGGTGGCTCAGTCGATTCAGCGTCTGACTTTGGCTGAGGTCATGATTTCGCAGTTGGTGAGTTTGAGCCCCCATCAGGCTTGCTGCTGTCCGTGTAGAGCCCACATCAGATCATCTGTCCCTCTCTCTCTGCCCCTCCCCACTTGCTTGGTCTCTCTCAAAAATAAATAAATAAACATTTTTTAAAAATTACTGATAAGCTGAGTATGCTTGAAAATACACCTCTGGCAAAATTTTATGTTATGTATATAATTCAATTCAAGACATATTTTCTATGTGCAGAGTGCTGTGTATTAGTTTCGTTCTTCCACTAGGACCTTATAACATAGCAGGGTAATGACAATAATAAATGGTAAAATTTGACAAGGACCACGGGGGAAAGACAAAATACCACCAGAAGCAAGAAGAGAAAACTTCATGGAGGAATTGCTGTTTGAGGGAAATTGTGAAAACAATTACAATTTCAACAGACAGATGGTGGGAGGAATATAGTGAGGCTGGCAATTCAGATGGGACCTAGACAAGCAGATAAAGAAATACATGGCAAGTTCAGTGAATAGGAGTGGTAGGGAATGTGTATAGCTTTTAAGGAAACAGTAGAAAACAAAGCTGTAAATATAGATATGGCCCATATTTTAAAGAATTTGAAATGCTAAACTGAGCACCAATTTCATACTTTAAAAAGGTTTTGCAAATGAGTGCAGAGTGAACAAACGTGTGAGCTCTGTATTAGGAACATTACTTTGGCAACAGTAAGTAAGGGGAAGTGGAAAACAGAGACTGGGAGCAAGGACAGTAATTAGGAGGCGGCTGCTGCTGTAGTCCAGTGAGAGGTCATGAGATTTGAATTGAGAAGGGAAGGTAAAAGGGTGTGGATACATGAGGCAATGCACAGGTAGCATCTGGGTATTAAGCCTTCAGCTCTTATGTTGCACTGACATTTGTGGTTAAATGGATTCCTATGCTGGTTGCAATAACGTAGTTTCAGTATAAGAGAGGGAGGAAAATGGAGGCAAGAAGAAAGGCCAAGGAACAGAAGTTTATTCTCTGCTCACCTGGCATGAGAGCTTCTTTCTGCTGGCATCTGCCCCCTGCTGCCTGAAGGCTCCTGGTAGCCACAGATACCAGATAGTTAAGACCTTGTGCATGGCCCACAAGCAATGGTAAGTAGGAGTTGGTATAAAATTACTTATTTTCACACCCCTCAGGAGGCAACTCTGAGACCTGTTTATACTGTCTTCTAGAGTCCCATTGGGCGTAAGTCCCAGTTGCTGTCAGTAGTAGCCTACTTACGACAGCTTTCTTTATTGGCTTCCTTTCATTCCCTGGGTCATTTGCTCACTCCACTCAGGAGTGATTATGGGACTCAGGAGTAATTATAATTGCCTGTACATGAACCTTCTATTCATTTGTCCACCTTTTCCTCTAGATAGTGAGTTCGTTGTGGGCAGGATTCATTCATTAGCCTGATAGGGAATGGACAGGTGGGCTTGGTCTAGTAGCTTGTAGGTCACCAAAAGCATTGGGTCACCCTCATCTAATCAAAGGAAGAGCAGGATTTCCATCCACAGAGTGTGGGTGGTGTGAATACCATAGTCTGGCCAAGAAAAATAGAGTTAGAGACAGACTGAGACAGGTACAAAGACAGACAGAGTCAGTGCTGTTAAGTACTTTTTTGTTTGTTCATTTATTGTTTTTCGGAATTTTTTTCTCTGTTAAGTACTTTGGGAACGGACAAGCCTCTGCAGGATACCTATGTTATCCTATGAAAATATCCCATACAATCAATTTAATGATTTTCATTGAGTGTCATTATGAAGTTGGCAGTGTTTAGGAGCTAAGGACAGTTTGACAGATAACTCCACGACCTCAATAAAATTAACATTTTAGTAGACTGGAGAGAGAGACAGATGCTAGAATGATAGATCATAGATAGATGGATAGATTGATAGATAACTATAACAGCAGATATGATATATACTATGAAATAGAATTAAGAGGATCATGTGATGGAGAAGATGGGGGTGTGTAATTTCAATCTGTTTAAGATATTTGAGCTAAGACCTAAATGACAAGAAGGACAAAGGACTCAAATACAGAAAAGATTGCCAAAAAAGAAAAAAGTTCCAAGCAGAGGTAACGGCATATTCTAAAGCCCTAGGCAGGAACTACAATAAAGACATTGCGGCCAGAGAAGACTATAGTAGCTGATACTGGAGAGGTATGGGTCGGGTCACATGGGCTTTAATGGCTATCACAAGAAATTTGGATTTTATTCTAAGTAAAACAAGAAGACAATGAAGAATTTTAAGCAGGAAGATAATGTAATTTTGTTTTTAAGAATATCCCTCTGATTGCTATGGAGAGAGTAGATTGTAAGGAAGCAAGAAAAGAAGTACTGAAATGTTCTTGAGAGGCTATTTGCCTCTATTCAGGTACAATAGAAGGACTAAAGATTGACAGAACATGACAAGGATTTGGATGTATTTTGGAGGACCTGATATTGCCACTGCCTTTCAGAATCACTCATGTACATATTTCTTCTTCAAAGGTAATCCAACTCTTGTCCAAAACTCCCAGTCAGACTGTACAGGAATATAGTCACTTTCTGGAAGCCATCTGATATTTCCTTCAGGAAGGGTCCCATATGACAGTGGTGATAAACACCCAGTAAAGTTTAGTCCTAGAGCTCTGACATTACAACCCTTGGGTACTTGAGGGTGAAATTCTCACTGCCTCCAGCATGTTCTGTGTCAGCTGAGGAGGCATTGCTGCCACCATCACTCCTTGCGTGGGTCTATTCAGCAGCTTGGCACCATTCTTCCACTGTTTGGGGTGACATGCATAAAACAGGATATGACACACATATTCCTTGCTTACACACACGCGCATGTGCACACACACACAAACACACACACACACTTGGTCATTTGAAAGTCTCATCCCTGCTGTCCTCATTAGTTGGTAAGACTCTCATCATCTGAAATGTAGCCAAGATTAATAAAATAGGGTAGACACCATCATAAGGACTCTTTATGGGTGCTGCTGAGAGCTGTTTTTCATGTGCATTAGAAAAGATATATTTTACTCATCACAATAAAACTACATTACTTCAAAAAGATGAACAACTAATCAGAAGCAGCTGGAATGAATTAAAGACACTGACAACTCAGAAACGAGACATAAATGATCTTGTAGAAGGAAAGTACTTTTAAATTGTTTAAATGTGCTTGTCTAACATGTCACTAAAAGCTGTAATCTTCCATTCTCCATTAACAACTCCATCAATTTTTCCTTAATGTTTTAAATTAACTGCCTTGTCTCAAACATGATGCTGTTCAACATTTGAAGAAAATAGCCCTTATTTTTTTATTCTGGATTTAAGAAGCTGATACCATTTTTCATTTGCATTTTTATAAAAGTTTATTCATTTTAGAAATTGGCATGTTTCCTATCATTTGAAATTTCACAGTACTGCCCCCAAAATAAATGTACCTGTCCTTTTATAAATTCTATAATGCCTGTAATGTTAGAATTATAACTATACCAAGCAAAAGAAAGTAAGACACATCATTTTTATAAAATTCCACAAAGTGACCTCATCCTTATTTCCTTTTCCTTTTCCCTCTTACAGCAACTTTCCTGGGAGAGCAAGAAACACAAGGGGAGGGGAGCCTGCGTGGCTCATTCGGTTGAGCATCTGACTTCAGCTCAGGTCATGATCTAGGGGTTCATGGATTCGAGCCTTGCATCGGGCTCTGACAGCTCAGAGCCTGGAAGCCACTTCAGATTCTGTGTCTCCTTCTCTCTCTACTCCTCTCCTACATGTGCTCTGTCTCTCTGTCTCTCAAAATTAAACATTAAAATTTAAAAAAAAAAGGAACACAAGGGGAGAATATGATCATGTCTCTGGTTCCCTATATTAAAGGGAATACATGTACATCTATGAGAAGGGATGCATAACCCATTATTTCATCCCAGTTAGTTGATGTGGCACATCTGGCTAGTGGATTCTAGAGAAATGGAGTATATGGAGTATATGGAGAAATAGAATACTGTTCACAGACCAGAGTAAACCTGAATTTTCATATCAAACTACCAAACAACTGCTAGTAGTCATGCTGGGAAAGATATCAGACACACCCTGTAAGCCCTACTGCAGTGGTTTGTTTTGTTTTGTCTTTTTACCTTAGGATGTTCACTAATTCCTTTGCATTTAATGGATACTTAGTTTCAATGTACACAGGCACAAATCCAGGTACTGGGGTACAAACCCAAATCTAGGTACTGGGATATAATGACAAAAATCAAACACAAACCACGTTCTCAAGGAGTTCAAAATTGTGGAGGGGGATAAAAATCATGTTCAAATTTCTATACTGTAAGGTGATGATATTAGATAGGAGAGATTGTCTTATTTTATTTTAACATTATGGGAACATGGAAGAGTGATTTATTGTGCCTGATTTGGATAGGGAGAGCACAAATTCCTCAAGCTGGCTGTGTTTTCAGTTTAACTGATCTTTTCTTTTTTTCTTTTCTTTTCTTCCTTCCTCTCTTTCCTTCCTTCTTTCCTGCTTTCTTTCTTTCATATAATTTATTGTCAAATTGGCTTCCATACAACACTCAATGCTCATGCCAACAAGTGCCCTCCTCAATGCCCATCTCCCACTTTTCCCTCTTCCCCACCCCCATCAACCCTCAGTTTGTTTTCTGTATTTAAGAGTCTCCTATAGTTGGCTTCCCTCCCTCTCTGTTTGTTAAATTTATGTTTATAGCAATTGATCTCATTCTTCTATCTTTGTCCTCTTACTAAACATGGAACATTACTTAACTTGAAAACTTCAAGGAAGAGGTGGCATTTGAAGTGGGCATTGCATAATGAGAAAAGGTCTGAGGCTCTGGGACTTTCTCAGGATTAATTTAAGGCTGAAGGTATAGACCTGTACAAGATGTTCAGGGAAACAGCAAACAAATAACTTGCTTACTACAATAATCGTTTTTTTTATATGTTCAAGAAGTGATGAGAAAAATACCTGATTCAGTCTGTGAATAATCTGACTCACCATTACAAGGATCATAGACCCTAACCTCACATACTGGAGAAATGACTGAAAAATTTTAAGCAAGGGTGCCATGACCAATTTTAAGTATTCGGAAGAGTGTGTTGGCATGATACCTTGATAGAGCGCTGCTCCATTGTCTTCTAGCATCAGATTTGCTGTTGCAAAATTCAGGGCCATACTGATTCCCAACATTTTGATGACCAATGATTTCCTTTGTTTAGTTATATAGTTAGTTACTTTTGTCTACATTTCATGTGTAAGCTTCCCAAAATGTAGGATGACACTTGTCTGTCAGGTCTTATTTTCAATTTAGACATGAGAAAGCTGATTGGAAACTCAAGGTACATGGGCAGGGTTTTTTAACATCTACCTATTTAACAGCACAAAACCAGATTTAAACTGAATAATCCTCAAATATCAGTAACCATTTAGGGACAACAAAGTTCTCTAGCTTTATCTAGTCTTCAGGTTGTTGGTTGGCAGTCACTGATCTGGGAGCAAAGTAAAGAGTAGGAACTAGAAGTCTCACTATTCAGTGTGCAAATTCTCCCTTAACTCCCTTGAGTCCATTACTTTCCACCTGGTATTTCTCATAGCCAGAGACTTTTGAGTATTATTTCCTCAGATTTGAACTCCAATCTTGTCTTCCACTTACCTCTGATTCTCACACATTTCAAGCGTTCCATGTCAAGTGGCAATTTGCTTCATAAATCCTCTTTGCAGATTCAGATGGAAACCTCCTCTGCTCTACCAAGTAAATGGCCATTCTGCTTGTCCACTTTTCATCTTCAGAAATTTTTTAGACATTTCTTCTGTTGTTCTCCTTCACATTCTATTTATAAAATTAGAGCAGATGTCAACCCATTCTTTGATAATTGAGTCTGAAATGCACAAATAATCATTTTATGTTGGTATAGGTGCTCCAAAGAGTAGATTCAGACACATATCTATGAAAGAAATGGGGACGAGGCCTGGAAAGTAGGTGAGAGCAATCAAACTGCAATGCAGGTGAAGAGCGATGAAAGGAAGAGAGTTTGAGTGTAAGCATCTTGGAGTGCAGTTGTAAGAGAAGTTCAACAAGGCTGTTGGGGGATGGGGGGGTTCTTAAGGCAAGTCCATGGTCAGTAGAGTCCCACATCTCCAAGTCATAGATCCACCCTGCCATTCCTGCCATTCTCATCACTGTCTGGGATCAGTCCAGTGAAAGGGGGTGAATTTCACAGTGTATCATCTAGTACCTTGGTGCTAGATGCTTTCCGCAGTTGAGGATCTGAAAGGCACATTCTTATGGCCACCACACAGCTGAAACATTGCAGAATATATGGGGAAAATAAATTCCTAAGACTGAACATAGTATTGCAGAAGTGGTTAAAACTAGTATCTGCTGGAGATTAAAAAAAAAAACACCTAAAATAGCATTTGTGCTTAAAATAGCATCTGTGCTCTGTTTTAGGGGTCAATAAACTACAGCCTGTTAGCCAAATTCAGCATGCATTCTGCTTGAACACAGGCACACCTATTTATTTATTATTATGTATGGCTGCTTTCATACTACAATTCAGTTTCAGAGTTGTGACAGAGACCATATGGTCTGCAAAGCTGAAAATGTTTATTCTCCATTCCTTTACAGAAAGTTTACAGACTACTACACTAGTTTAAAGCTCATTGTGATTTAGTTAGAGAAGACTGTAAGATACACTAGCTTTCAACACTTTGCACTTCCACTTGAAGTTTCCAAAAGTCACACACTAACACAATGACAAAAAGACAGAAATGAATCCTGGAGAAAACCATCGCAACCTCAACTTTTCCCAAGATAAGTAGTACCCCTTTCCCAGTGTAATAAAGTGCAAGATAAATGTCAAGGTCTATGCTAGTCACTGGGAAAATACAGATGAAGACCTGATCTTATCTTCAAACAGTCCAGAGTCCAGGAAATGTGTCAACAAACCACAAATAATGTAACATCTGCTCTAAACAGGGTGTAAAAAGCATTTAGAAAGCAAGGATGAAAATTCACTAAGAGACTTTGAATAAAATATGTCAAATTAAACATATGCATATTTTTTGCCACCTCTGCAAAATATACCACTAAAATTATAGTAAAAGAACTATAGGAGCGCCTGGGTGGCTCAGTTGGTTAAGCGTCCCTCTTCAGCTCAGGTCATTATCTCGTGGTTCGTGGGTTCAGGCCCTGTATCAGGCTCTGTGCTGACAGCTAGCTCAGAGCCTGGAGCCTGTCTTCAGATTCTGTGTCTCCCACTCTCTCTCTCTGACCCTCCCCTGCTCACACTGTCTCTGTCTCTCAAAAATGAATAAAAAACATAAATTTAAAAAATTGTTTTAAAAGAACTATAAAACATACATGCACACATATACATGTACTCAGATACATGTGTAAATTTGATTTTAGAAACATATAAATCCAGAGACACAAATATAGGTTGGGCAAGTAACAGACTAGGAGAAAATATTCAAACATACATGTCTGATAAAAGTCTTGTATCCAAAACTTATATCCAGAATATAAAAATAATTCTTATAAATCAATAAAAATAAGACAACAATCCAATAAAAATGGACAAGAGATTTGAATAGATTCTACACAGAAGCATACAAATAACCAATAAGTAAATGGAAAAGATGCTCAATATCATTGGTCACCAGCAAATCACAAATTAAAACTTCAATGAGATACTACTATATACTCACCAGAATGGTTAAAAATAAAACCTTTGGCTTTGCCAAGTTACCAAGTGTTAGAATGTAAAGCAACTGGAATGGTCATATATTGTTGATACTATATGTGATGGTTCATTTTAAGCATCAATTTGACTGGGGCCACAGGGCAACCAGATATTTGGTCAGACATTATCCTGGATGTATTCCTGAGGAGATTTTAGATGAAATTAACAATTGATAAGGTGGACTGAATAAAGTAAATTGCCCTCCCTAATGTGAGTGGGTCTCATCCACCAGGGAAGAACTGAAAGGAACAAAAAGGCTGACCTTTCCTGAGAGTAAGAGGGAACTTCTCCTGTCTGACTCCTTTGACCAGGAAGATAAGTCTTTTCCTGCCTTCAGACTCAAGCTGAAACTCTTTTGTGTCTCGAGCCTGCTGGCTTTCAGACTGGAGTTATACCAATTGCTCTCCCAGGGCTCCAACTCACCAACTGTAGATCTTGAAACTTCTCAGCTTCCATAATCATGTGAGTCAATCATTTATAAGTCTCTTCCTACATGTATGTATATCCTACTTGTTCTGTTTCTCTGGAGAACTCAGACTAACATACTATGTAAAATGTAAAATGGTACAATCATTTTAGAAAACAGTTAGCAGTTTCTTGAGAAAAGTCTACATTTGGGGACATTTCTAAAAATTAGTTAGAAGAAACCTTGTCTAGAATCTAGTCTCTCACAACCAGTCAGAAGGAATTAGGGAAACGGAGTTAAAGCTCATAAAATGCCAAAAGCCAGCCCCAAACAAGCAGTTAATATATTTTCAACATTCACCTTAAGAAGTAACATTCCTCTGTGTGTTCCAATAATCTATGACCTACTTCCTAAACTACAAAAATAAACTGTATGAAATTTACATGCCAGAATTTAGTTCTTATTAAGTATAGCCATGTATTTATTTTCATGGAAAAGTAATTGAAACCTAAAACAAATTAGGTAATAATATCTGCGCAAGAGTGTGGTGTTTTTTTAAGCTGCACGTGCCTTGTACTTACAGCAGACCAGTCTCATCATGTAATTAAGGAGGTGCAAGTACGATATAAACTCTAAAGGGCTATGTAAGTGGTAAGTATAATTCCTAGCCTGATAAAGCTTAAAGTTGCCCTCCAATATCAATTGTTGTGATATTCCCGAGAATATTCCCAGTAGCTGCAGCGTGGGGCCTCCAGCCTCCCACAGCATGGAGCTTGGAATATGTTCCTCTTTAACTCTACCAGTTACTGCTTTATTTCCCTCTCTTTCTGCATTAGGTCGGTTATTGTCTTTTCTGTTCCTGAGTAGCTACTCTACTCTTTCTATCTGGAAACAGAATTCTCCTTTAATCTGTGGTTTATTAGACTTCACTGTAACATGTCTAGGTATGGGTTTTCCCTTACCTATCCTGTTGCTGGACACTTACCATAGAAGTATTTTTCCTTAATTTGGGGAAGCTGATTGCCATTATTTCCTCAAGTATTTTCCCTCTTCCATATTTTTTTTTCTTCTGGCACTCCCATTTGCCAGATGTTGTCATTTGTATTGCTTCCCTACATATCTTTTGTTATAAATATTTATCATTTTAATCTCTTTAGTGTTTCCTTCTTCATTTAGAATGAATTCCACAATTTGACCTTCCAGGTTACCTAGTTTATTCCTTTCTCATATCTATCCTGATATTTACCTCATTCATGTGTTCTTTATTTTAACTTTTCCATGTTCATACCTAACTAGGCCTTTTCTATGACTTCTTATTTGTGAATTGTATCCCTGATTACTAATACAGTCTCATATCTTTGAGGATATCAGGTTTATTTTAATTGTTTGGACCCTGTGTCCACGTGGCATAGATTGATTGATTTGTGGTTTTACTTTTATGTAATCATACTCCTCAGATTAAGTAATTTTTAATGGTGAGCTTCTAGTTCCTGAAGGGTATCACTTCTTCTGATAATAAGATTAGGGAAGGGCAAAGATCAGTTATTAGTTTGGGTCCCTTCTGGTAAGTGAAAAGACAGAGGAGTGAAGCCTCTTAATGGTATCCCTTCCCCTCAAACAGCTGGTCATGCCAAGAATTTACCTTAATGTTTTTAAAGAAGACCTACTGAGGGAGCATAAGCTTCTCATTCTATTACCCACCAGTCCTAAAGGTTTGGAGGCCTAGTGGGTAAAAGACTGATATCCAGGATGGTCAGATACCCACACCAGGTCCATCAGCTCCTTGCCTTTAAGAAGATCTGTTGGTGCCTTGGATTATCAACAGTTACTGAATAGCCTAGGTTGTTGCTGCCAATTCTGGCTGCAGTGGCATTGGGGCAACAAGGCCCTCTCCTGGCAGAAGTATGAGGCATCTTCCACCTGCTCCCTCTACTGCTAAGCCACTCTCACCCCCAGAATGGTCCCGCTCAGACTCCAGCACAAGGTTTCACTCCCTTTCTGCTAAGCTCCACTTATCTGAGCTTTCATCTCACTTCCATAATTTCTCTTGCACCCATTTTGGAGAAGGGGAGCCAGAAACTCACCTTACCAAAATCTAAACGCTCTCATTTTCTAATTTTTTACAATAAATGTATATTATTTGTTGACTATTTTTCAAGATTGTGCAAAAATAGCTGTTAGTATCTTACTACTCTTCATTAAGAGGAAAGGAGAAAGGAACAGATTGAGCAGTTATTGAACATATGTTATCTGCCAGGCATGTAGTATAGTCAAGAAAGTCTGGTATCATCAGACATAATCATAGGTAAAATATTGTTTGCAGTTGTATTTGAAACATTTCTATCTGAGGCAGGAATCACCATTGCTTAGCCTAAGTTTTTCTAAAAGAAGCCACACATATGAATTTTGGTGATCAGAGTGTATGCATTAGCAAAGCAATGGATAAATTCATTATTTACATTGATCTCTCATTATCTCACAATGGCAAAATCAGAAGGAGTATATCAAAATTTCTACAAAAGCACCGCCGTCTTCAGAATTTACTATTCAGTTGGGAATGCAAGGCATATAGGCTCAAGTCATTTTAACAAATAGGTATTAAGAATCTAAATAATTTGAAAGATTCAGATTTCCTGGGAGAAGGGAAAGGACATTCCATGTTCAGGAAACAGTCCAAAATATTTTGGAAAGATTCTCTCATTAAAATTATTTTCTAAATATAGAAACTTATGGAAATAATAGAACTTAATTTTCTTTCACGTATTAATCTATAGATCAATGATTCCAAAGTCTCACATATGAAATTCAAAAATAATTTTGTTTTGTAATACAGCCTGAAGTCTGGGATTGTGATGGCTTCTGCTTTGGTTTTCTTTTTCAAGATTGCTTTTGCTATTCGGGGTCTTTTGTAGTTCCATATAAATTTAATTTTAGAATTGTTTGTTCTAGTGCTGTGAAGAATACTGGTGTTATTTTGACAGGGATTGCATTGAATATGTAGATTGCTTTGGGCAGTATTGACATTTTAACAATATTTGTTCTTCCAATCCATCAGCATGGAATATTTTTCCATTTTTTGGTGTCTTCTTCAACTTATTTCATAAACTTTCTATAGTGTTCAGTGTATAGATCCTTCACCTCTTTGGTTAGGTTTATTCCTAGGTATTTTGCTGGGAGCTGCACCAGCCTTGCTGGATGACACGGTCACAGTAAAAAAAAATGGTAGGCGTAGCACGGCTCCTGCCACAGGGGCGGAAGCTGGCATCTCCTTCTGTTAACTCATTGCTCCTGTAAAATTAAGCCTGTTGCTATTGATTAGGCCTCACAATGTTCCAAATCAGACCGATATTCCCCAGAAACCTCATGGGAGGAAGCATATTCCCACCTCTATGAAGAGGAAGTTAAACAAGGCACTGCAGATGTTTGTCTAAAGGCTTTTCTATTGAGCTTCACAAACTTAAGACATAAAAATGAAGGGGGTTAAAAGATAATGTTTACCCTGGCCCAGAGAGAAAGCCTAACTTAGGAAATAGAAACAAACAAGAGCCAGGCATAAGCTACTGCACATACCTATGCTAATTTGGTGCCCATTGTGAGGATAGGTAAGAGTAGTTACAACTTAAACTCATATGCGAAGGCCGAAGGCCGGCTTGTCTAGAGCACCTATGGTGCTTACACCTTCAACCTCAAAGAACAAGGTTGACAAAAGGTTTACTTACTAACCATCACGAATGTATTCTTCCTCTTGTGAGCCAAATAGAATGCCTCCTAGCCCTCTCTATGACTGAATATTAGCATCATTGTTATAAAATGTGTTTGCTATCTGCTTCTCACTGAAAACATCCTGCTATCTTCTTAGTTGTAAGATTTACTACCGGTTCAAACAAATGTGTATGTTATCTGCTTTCCACTGAGAATATCCTGTTATCCTATGATTTGTAAGTTACCTCATTGTAATTAGAATAGTTCTGAAGAAATGCCTCTGTAAAACCTGTTTCTGCACCCTTTTCAAAGCATCTTTATCACTGAGAATTATTTGTAAAAATTCCACCTTTTGATGTCATAAGTCTATAAATAAAGGCCCAAGACCTGGCAAGATAGGAGATAAGAAGGAGATACAGGAGATAAGAAGGAGATAGGACAAGCCGATATCAGGCTGGACCAATTAAGAAACTGCGTGAGTGTCTCTTCATTGTTCTCGTCCGCCACTACCCCTTCAGGGAGCCCTGGACCCGCTGGAGCGGGCCTCCGGCAGTATTTTATGGGTTTTGGTGCAATTGTAAATGGGATCGATTCTTTGATTTCCCTTGCTGCTGCTTCATTACTGTTGTATAGAAATACAACTAAAAAAAAAATACAACTGATTTCTGTGCATTGATTTTGTATCCTGAGAGTTTGTTGAATTCATGAATCCATTCTAACATTTCTTTGTTGGAATCTTTTGGATTTTCCATATAGAGTACATGTTGTCTGTGAAGAGTCAAAGTTTGACTTCCTCCTTGCTGATCTGGATGCCTTTTATTTCTTATTTCTTTGTGTTGTCTGATTGCTGAGGCTAGGACTTCCAATGCTATGTTCAATAACAGTGGTGACAGTGGACATCCCTGTCATATTCCTGACCTTAGGGGGGAAACTCTTAACTCTTCCCCATTGAGGATGACATTACTGGTGGGTATTTTGTATATGGCTTTTATGATCTTGAGGTATGATCCTTCTATCCCTACTTTCCTGAGGGTCTTTATCAAGAAAGAATGCTGTAGTTTTTCAAATGCTTTGACTGCATCTGCTGAGAGGATCATGTGGTTCTTGTTTTATTAATGTGATGTATCACATTGATTGATTTGTGAATATTGAACCAGCCCTGCATCCCAGGTATAAATCCCATTTAATCATGCTGAGTAATTCTTTTAATGCATTGTTAGTTCCAGTTAGGTAGTCTCTTGTTGAGATCTCTTGCATCCCTATTCATCAGGGAAATTGGTCTATAGTTCTTTATTATTGAGGCCTTTGTCTGCTTTTGGGATCAGGATAATGCTGGCCTCATAAAACGAGTTTGGAAGTTTTCCTTCCATTTCTATTTTTTGGAACAACTTCAAGAGAATAGGTGTTAACCCTTCTTTAAACGTGTCATAGAATTCCCTAGGAAAGTCCCCAGACTTTTGTTTGTTGTGAGATTTTGATCACTGATTCAATTTCTTTACTGGCTATGGATCTGTTAAATTGTCTATTTCTTCCTGTTTCAGTTTTGGTAGTTTGTATGTTTCTAAGAATTTGTTCATTTCTTCCAGATTGCCCAATTTATTGGCATATGATTTCCCATAATATTCTCTTATTATTGTTTGTATTTCTGCAGTGCTGATTCTGATCTCTCCTCTTACATTTTTTATTTTATTTATTTGGATCCTTCCCTTTTTCTTTTGATCAGATTGGCTAGGGGGTTTATCAATTTTGTTAATTCTTTCAAAGAACCAGCTACTGGCATCATTAATCTTCTACTTGACTTTATTTTATTTTGATAGCGTTGATTTCCATTCTAGTCTTTATTATTTCCTGTCTTTTGCCAGTTTTGGGTTTTATTTGCTGTTCTTTTTCCAGTTCTTTAAAATGTAAGGTTAGGTTGTATATCTGAGACTTTTCTTCTTTCTTAAGGAAGGCCTGTATTCCTATATACTTTCCTCTTATGACCACCTTTGTGTGTCCCAGAGGTTTTGGGCTGTTGTGTTACCTTTTTCATTGGCTTACATGCACTTTTTAAGTTCCTCTTTAATTTCTTGGGTAACACATCCAGGCTTTTGTATGATGTTCTTTAATTTCCAAGTATTTATTGTGTTTCCAAATTTTTTCTTGTGGTTGATTTCGAATTTCATAGCATTGTGGACTGAAAATATGCATGAGATGATCTCAATCTTTTTGAACTTGTTGAAGGCTGATTCATGACCCATTCTATGATCTTTTCTGGAGAATGTTCCATTTGCACTTGATAAGAATCTATTCTGCTGCTTTAGGATGAAATGTTCTGAATATATCTGTTAACTCCATCCAGTCCAGTGTGTCATTTAAAACCATTGCTTCCTTGTTGAGTTTCTGTTTAGGTGATCTGTCCATTGCTATAAGTGAAGTGTTGAAGTCCCCTATTCTTATGGTATTAATATCAATGAGTTTCTGTATATTTGTGATTAATCTATTTGTATATTTGGGTGCTATCATGTTTGGAGCATAAATATTTACAACTGCTAGACCTCAGTGCATAAAATCTTTAATTATGATACAAGCCCCCTTTCAGCTCTTGCTACAGTCTTTATTTTACAGTCTAGATTGTCTGATATAAGTATGGCTACTCTGACTTTCTTTTGGTGACCATTAGCATGATAGATGGTTCTCCATCCCCTTACTTTCAATCTTAAGGTGTATTTAGCTCTAAAATGGGTCTCTTGTAAATAGCATATATATGGATCTTGTATTCTTAACCCCTCTGTTACACTATGTCTTTAGATTGGAGTGTTTATACCATTGACATTTAGAGTGAGTACTGAAAGATATGCATTTATTGCCATTGCATTGCTGACTACAGAGTTGGAGTTTCTAGTGATGTTCTCTGGTCCTTTCTAGTCTTTATTGCTTTTGGTCTTTTTTCATTTTGTTTCATCTTTCCTATTATTTGAGAGTTCCTCTTAGAATTTCTTGCAGGATGGTTCAGTGGTCACAAACTTCTTTTTTCTGGGAACCTTTTTATTTCTCCTAACTTGAATGACAGCCTTGCTGGATAAATAATTCTTGGCTGCACATTTTTCCAATTCAGCACGTTGAATATATCCTGCCACTTCTTTCCTGTCTGCCAAGTTTCTATGGATAGGTCTGCTGTGAACCTGATCTGTCTTTCCTTATAGGTTAAGGACTTTTTTCCCCTTGCTGCTTTCATGATTCTTTCCTTGTCTGTGTATCTTGTGAATTTGACTACTATATGCCTTGTTGATGGTCATTTTTTATTGAATCTAATGGGAATTTCCAGAACTTCTTAGATTTTGATGTCTGTGTCTTTGACCATGTTAGGAAAGTTTTCCACTATGATTTGCTCCCATAAACCTTCTACCCCCCTTTCTCTCTCTTCGTCTTCTGGGACTCCTATGATTTGGATGTTATTCCTTTTTAATGAGTCACTGAGTTCTCTAATTCTTATATCTTTCCCTTTGGCCTTAGTTTCCCTTTTTTCTGCTTCATCAGTCTACATAATTATGTCTTCTATATTGCTGATTCGTGGCTTTGCTTCATCCATCCTCACCACTCTGGTATCTATTCAAAATTGCAGCTCAGTTATAGCATTTTTAATTCATTCTGACTACATTATACCTTTTTTTTTACCTCCACAGAAAGTGATTCTATGCTTTTTTGAAACCCAGCTAGTATTCTTATTATCATGATTCTATACTCCAGTTCAGACATCTTGCTTATATCTGTGTTGAGTAAGTCCCTGGCTGGCATTTCTTCCTGTTCTTTCTTTTGGGGTAAATTTTTTTGTCATTTTGGAGGAAGAAAAATAATTAATAAAATTTTTAAAAATTAAAAATATTAAAAACACAAAATATCAAATAAAGGAAGCTAGATCCTGGGTATTTTTTGGTCTGGTTATTGACAGAAGCTCAAATGAATAAAGATATGAAGAAAAGAAAAGAAAAAAAAAGAAAAAGAAAAAAATGTTTAAATGAAATAGAATAAAATAAATTGGAGAAGGTAAAATAGAATTTCAAAATTTCCCCCAAAATAGCAATTTTTTAAAAATTGGATCCAGGCACATTTTATAAACCTAAATCTTACAAAGAATTTTAAAAGTTCTGAAAGTAGCCAGAAGTTCCATCAAATTCTGGATTTTCCAAAATTCCTATTCTTACTTTGTATTCTCGTTCAACCTGTTATTTAAATTCCCCATTATGCTTTTAGTTTGCTTTCCAGCTGACCTCCCCTTCACTCTGTGAACTTATTAGACCTTGTCCCGTGAGCCAGCCCCATGGAAATAGTGCATGTTTCCACATCTGCCTTTACCTCTCTCACTTCCTTGCAGCTTCAGTATTAACCCAGTGAGTGAATCCACAGATTCAATAATTGGTCCTTGACAGGAGAGCTCTTTTCTGCCAGTAAGATAGCTTCTTAGAGCATGACAAACCCACCCACAGCCATCCTCATATGGCTTTGAATATTGTGTTTAGCCAGCTATTTTGCCCTTGCTGCTAAGAAGAAAATTAGAGAAGAACATTGCTCAGGAAAGAAAAAAATAATAAGAAACCACCAAACACATGATCAAAGTGAAATTCTATTTTTAATAGAAACAACATTTGCTTTGGAAAGTAACAGTAACTTTTACCTTCCATTTTCTGTGAATCCAAACCTGTCTTTGTGGGGAGTTGGATTCTACCCTTTAAGTAAAGTAGGTTGTTTTCTAAGACCATAATTCAGTGTGAAGAATTCTGTGGGGTCGATATGCTTGCCTCCTATTGGTCATACATGCAATTCATGTTCCCAGTGATAGGTGTGCAATGCAGAAAAGGAAAAGAAAGTTCTGGAACTGTTGAAGCAAAGTGTTTTCAAAATTCTAATATAGGCTTTTGTTATTTAGATATTTTAAAAAAATTTTCCAACTTATCTTTTTTAATGGCTTTTTCAGATATGATTCACATATCGTGTAAATCATGCACACACAAGTCAATGACTTGACATACAATCATCATCAATTTTAGAACATTTTCATTACCTAAGAAAGTAACTCTACCCTTTATCACCTTTTATCTCTCCATTCAGCTCAGTCCCAACTACCCACTAGTCTGTTTCTATAGATTTGCCTATTCTAGGCATTTCATATAAATGGAATCATTCAATGTGTGATTTTTTTGTCTGGCTTCTTTCACTTCATATAATTTTTTGAAGGTTTAACTGTGTTTTAGCATGTATCATTACTTCATTCCTTTTAATGATCAAATATTATCCCCACTGTATGGATATCCCACGTTTCATTTTATCCATTCATCAGTTGATGGAGAGTTGGGTTGTTTCCGTCTTTTGGCTATTGAACAATGCTACTATAATTATTCTTATACAAGCTTTTTTGTGGACACATGTTTTCACTGCTTTTAAATATATACATAAGAGTTCATTTGGTAAATATATATTTAACCATTTAAGGAACCGCCAACCTATCTTCCAAAGTGGCTGTACCATTTTGCATTCACATCACCAGTGTGAGGTGAGGGTTCTGATTTCTCAATATCCCTGTCAAAATTAGATATCTCACTTTTTTATTCTAAATTCTAGTGGATGAGCAATGGTGTCTCATTGTAAATTTGTATTTCCATGGTAACTAATAATGTCTACCATGTTTTCATATGGTATTAACCATTTATATATTTTCTTTGGAGAAATGTCTATTCAGATCCTTTATTCATTTTTTAACTGGATTATTTGGCTTACTATTACTGGGTTTGTAAGAATTCTTTTAGGGGCGCCTGGGTGGCTCAGTCGGTTAAGCGTCCAACTTCGGCTCAGGTCATGATCTCATAGTTTGTGGGTTTGAGCCCCACCTCAGGCACTGTGCTGACAGCCTGGCGCCTGCTTTGGATTCTGTGTCTCCCTCTCTCTCTGACCCTCCCCCGCTCGCGTTGTCTCTCTCTGTCTCTCTCTCAAAAAAAAAGAGAGAATTCTTTTATACTCTACATAAAAATCCATTATCAGATATATAATTCATACATATTTCCCACCACTTCTGTGGGTTATTTTTTCACTTTCTTGATAATGTCCTTTGTAGGAAAATTCTTTTAATTTTGCTAAAGTCCAGTTTACACATTTTTTCCTTTGTTGCTTATCTTTCATGTCATCTAAAAAAAAAAACATTGTTAAGGCACCTGAGTAGCTCATCAGTTAAGCATCCAACTCTCAATTTTGGCTAAGATCATGATATCACGATTTGTGGGTCTGAGCCTCGCATCAGGCTCTGAGCTGCCAGGGCAGAGCCTGTTTGGGATTCTCTCTCCCTCTCTTTCTGCCCCTTCCCTGTTCTCTCTCTATCTCAAAATAAAGAAATCAACTTATTTTTAAAAATAAAAATAAAAACCCATTATCATATCTGAAGTCAGGAAGATTTTACCCCTACGTCTTCTTCTATGATTTTTATAGTTTGCTCTTACATTTACACCTTAATCTATTTAGAGTTAATTTTTCCTTATGATGTGAGATAATCCAATTTTATTCTCTCATGTAGCTATTCACTTTGTCCGTGTACCACTTACTGGAAACATTATTATTTCCTCCACTGATCTTGGAAAAATATAGACATGTGGATTTATTTCTGAGCTCTCAATTATGTTTCATGGATCTATAGCCAGACCTTAAAGATATTTTGGGTTTTATTCAAGACCAATAAAGCAAACATTGTAATAAAGTAAGCCAAATGACATTTTTGGTTTCCCAGTACATGTAAACATTATGTTTACATTATACTTTATAATGTAAACTATAGTATATACTATAGTTATACTGTTATACTTTAGTCCTTTAAGCATGCGATGTTATTATTTTTTAAAAAGAAATCCACAATAACATACAAACCTTAATTTTAAAAAATATTTTTATTACTAAAAATGCTATCATCTGAGCTTTCAGTAAGTCATAATCGCTGATCACAGATCACATAACAAACATAATAACAATGAAAAAGTTCTCTCTCCCTCTTTCTGCCCTTCCCCAACTAGATCTCTCTCTAAAAATCAATAAATTAACATTTATTTAAATCCTATAATTGAGATGTGAAATTGACTGTATGTAATGACTACAAGGGAGGAAGAAGCAGAGGAATGAATAAGTGATACAGAAAATAAAATTATAGGAAATAATGAAGCTGAAAGAAGAGGGAAAGGAACATGTTTCAAAAATGTAAACTTAGGGAGTTTATTAACTCCATAAAGTGTAATGGCATTCATATCATATGAGTCCAGAAGAAGAAGAGAGAGAAAAGGGGACATAAAGTTTATATGAGAAAATTATAGCTGAATATTTTCCTAACCTAGGGAAGGAACCAAACATCAAAATCCAGGAGACACAGAGACCTCCTATCAAAATCAACAAAAACAGGCCAACACTAAGACATATTGTAGTAAAATAAGCAAAATATAGAGGTAAGGAAAAAACCCTAAAAGCAGCAAGTGAAAAGAAATCCTTACCTTACACGGTAAGACAAATAAGCTTAGCAGGAGACCTCTTCATAGAAAGTTTGCAGGCCAGAAGAGAGTGCCATGATAATGTGCTGAATGGGAAAATTATGCAGCCAAGAATTCTATAACCAGAAGGGCTATAATTCAAAAAAGAAGGAGAGATACAGAGTGCCATAGACAAAAATCTAAAGAAGTTTGGGATCATCAAATCAGCTCTGCAAAAAAATATTAAAATACTAAAGTGGGAAAAAAAGACCAAAAGCAACAAAGCCTAGACAAGAACAAAGAAAATCTCAGAGATAATAACTTAACAAGTAATAAAATTAATTGACAAGTAATAAAATGTCACTAAATCCATCTCTCTCAATATCACTGAATATAAATGGGACTAACCATTTCAATCAAAAGACATAGCACATAAGAATGTATTAAAATCAAAACCCATCTATATGCTGCCCACAAATGACTCATTTTAAACCTAAAGACACCTGCAGATTGAAAGTAGGAATGGAGAACCATCTATCACACTAATGGATGTCAAAAGAAAGCTGGAATAGTCATATTTATATCAGACAAATTAGATTTGACACAAAATATTGTAACAAGAGATAAAGAAAAGTGCTACATCATAATAAAGGGGACTGTCCAACAAGAAGCTCTAATGCTTATAAATTATTATGCCCCCAACTTGAAACTCCCAAATACATAAATCAATTAATAATACAAAAAAAGGAATTCATCAATAATAATACAATAATAGTAGGGAACTTTAACCACCCACTTACATCAAAAGACAGATCATCTAAATATAAAACCAACAAGGAAACAATGTCTTTGAATGACACACTGGACCAGATGGACTTAACAGATAATATTCAGAACATTTCATCCCAAAAGCAGCACTTTCAGAACATTCAGAACATTTCATCCCAAAGCAGCACTTTTTAGTGCACATGGAACATTCTCCAAAGTAGATCACATATGGGGTCACAAATCAGACCACAACAAGTACAAAAAGATTGGTATCATACCGTGAAAATTTTCAGACCACAATGCTATGAAACTTGAAGTCAAGCACAAGAAGAAATTTGGAAAGACCACAAATGTATAGAGGTTAAAAAACATCCTACTAAAAAATGAACACGCTAACCAGGAAATTAAAGAAGAAATTTAAAAATACATGGACACAAAAGAAAATTAAAAGACAACAGTTCTGGGGAGGAGGAGAGAGGGAGGGGGTCATGGTCATGGTGGGGGGCACTTGTGGGGAGAAGCACTGGGTGTTATATGGAAACCAATTTGACAGTAAACTATTATAAAAATTAAAAAAATTTAAAAAAGACAACAGTTCAGAACTTTGGTATGCAGCAAAAGTGGTCCTAAGAGGGGAGTATATAGCAATACAGGTATATCTCAAGAAGAAAAAAAAACTCAAATAAACAAAGTAATCTTACAGCTAAAGGAGTTAGGAAAAGAACAGCAAATGAAACTTAAAGCCAGAAGAAGGTAAATAACAAATACTAGAGCAGAAATAAATGGCAAACAAACAAACAAACAAAAAAATAAGCAAAAAAAAAAAAAACCAGTAGAACAGATAAATGAAACTAGAAGCCGGGTCTTTGAAATAATTGATAAATTTGATAAATCCCAGCCACAAAATACAAACAATTTTAAGAGAATATAATGAAAAATTATGTGCCAACAAATTAGGCAATCTAGAAGAAATGGGCAAGTTCTTAGAAACATATAAACTACCAAAACTGAAATAGGAAAATTAGAAAACTTGAACAGACTGATAATCAGCAAAGAAATTGAATCAGTAATCAAAAACCTCTCAACAAACAAAAGATGAAGACCAGATGGCTCCCATGCAAATTCTACCAAACATTTAAAAAACAGTTAATATCTATTCTCTTTAAACTGTTCCAAAAGATATAACTGAGAGAAAAACTTCCAAACTCATTCTATGAGGCAAATATTAGCTTGATTCCAAAATAAGACAAAAACACCACTAAAAAAGAACTTATGTGCCAATATCCCTGATGAACATGGATGGGGTGGGGGGGAACCTCAACACAATACTAGCAAATCGAATCCAATAGTATATTAAAAGAACAATTCACCACAATCAAATGGGTTTTATTCCTGGGCTGTAAGGGTGGTTCATTATTCACAAATCAATCAATGTCATACACCACATTATTAAAAGAAAGGATAATAATCATATGATCCTTTCAAAAGATTCAGAGAAAGCATTTGACAATGTACAGCATCCATTCTAAATAAAAACCCTCAACAAAGTAGGGATAGAGGGAACACACCTCAACATCATAAAGGCCATAAATGAAAGGCCCACTAATATCATCTCAGTGGGGAAAAAGGTTTTCCATGACAGTCAGACACAAGACATGGAGTCCACTCTCAGCATCATTATTTAACATGGTGCTGGAAGTCCTACCCTCAGCAATCAGACAACAAAAAGAAATAAAAGGCATCCAAATCAGCAAGGAAGAGGCCAAACTTTCACTATTTACACATGACTTATACTCTATGTAAAAAACCTGAAAGACTCCACCAAAAGATTGCTAGAAATGACATATGAATTCTGCAAAGTTGTAAGATACAAAATCAATGTACGGAAATCTGTGGCATTTCCATTTCTAAACCTTTTTATTTTTTTATTTTCCTTTGAAGAGAGCGTGTGTGTAAGGGAGAGGGGCAGAAAGAAAAAGAGAATCTTAAGCAGGTTCCATGCTGTGAGGCTTGATCCCAAATACCTGAGATCATGACCTGAGCTGAAATCAAGAGTTGGATACTCAACTGATTGAGCCACTTCAGCACCCTTGAAATCTGTTGCATCTCTATACACCAATAATAAAGCAGCAAAAAGAGAAATCAGGAATAAATTCCATTTACAATCACACTAAAAGCCATGAGATACCTAGGAATAAACCTAACCAAAGATGTAAAAGATCTGTACTCTGAAAACTGTAGAACACTTATGAAAGTAATTGAGGGCAAAAAGAAAAGGATAAACATTCCATGCTCATGGATTAGAAGAACAAATATATTTGAGATGTCTACACTACCAAAAGCAATCTACACATTTAATGAAATCCCTATCAAATACCAACTGAAATTTTCACAGAGTTAGAACAAACAATTCTAAAATTTCTATGGAACCACAAAAGACCTAGAATAGCCAAGGCAATCTTGAAAAAGAAAATAAAAGCTGGAAGCATTGCAATTCCAGACTTCAAGCTTTATTATAAAGCTGTAGTTATCAAGACAACACAGTACTGGCACAAAAACAGACACATAGATCAATAAAACAATCAAAAACCAAGTAATGGACCCAAAACAATATAGCCAATAATCTTTGACAAAACAGGAAAGAATATCCACTGGCAAAAAGACAGTCTCTTCAACAAATGGAGTTGGGAAAACTGAATAGCAACATGCAAAAAAAAAGACTGGACCACTTTCTTACACCATACGCAAAAATAATTCAAATGACCTAAATGTGAGATAAGAAACCATCAAAATCTTAGAGAGAACACAGGCAGCAGCCTCTTTGATCTCAGCTATAGCAAATTCTTACTAGACACGTCTCTGAAGACAAGGGAAACAAAAGCAAAATGAACTATTGGGACCTCATCAAGATAAAAAGCTTCTCCACAGGAAAGAAAACAATCAAAACTAAAACACAACCAATGGAATGGGAGAAGATATTTGCAAATAACATAACTGATAAAGGGTTAATATCCAAAATCTGTAAAGAACTTATCCAATTCAGGGTGCCTGGGTGGCTCAGTCGGTTAAGCCGACTTCAGCTCAAGTCAGATCTCACATTCGTGGGTTCGAGCCCTGTCTCGGGCTCTGTGCTGACAGCTAGCTCAGAGCCTGGAGCCTGCTTCCAGTTCTGGGTCTTCTTCTCTCTCTGCCCCCTCCTCTCTCATGCTCTGTCTCTCTCTGTATCAAAAATAAATAAAACATTAAAAAAATTTTTAAATAAATAAAGATAAATAAATAAGTAAAGATTTAAAAAATTAAAAAAAAAAAAAAACACTTACCCAACTCAACACCCAAAAACCAGAAAACCCAGTGAAGAAAAGGGCAGAATACATGAATAGACACTTTTCCAAAGAAGACATCCAGATGGCTAAGAGACACATGAAAAGGTGCTCAACATCACTCATCATCAGGGAAATGCAAATCAAAACCACAATGAGATATCACCTCAGACCTGGTAGAATGGTAAAATTAGTAACACAGGAAACAGCAGGTGTTGGTAAGGATGTGGAAAAGGGGAACCCTTTTGCACTGTTGCTGGGAATGCAAACCGGTATGGTCACTCTAGAAAACAGTATGGTGGATCCTCAAAAAGTTAAAAATAGTACTACCTTATGATGCAGCAAATGCACTGCTAGTATTTATCCAAAGGATACAAAAATTGGTATTTGAAGGGATACATGCACCCCAAAGTTTATAGCAGCATTATCAATAATAGCCAAACTATGGGAGAGCCTGAATGTCCATCAACTGATAAATGGATAAAGAAGGTGTGTGTGTGTGTGTGTGTGTGTGTGTGTGTGTGTACATATGCATTGCATTGTATATATATACAATATTATGTATATGTATAATGTATTGTATTATATATATACAATAATATATTACCCAGCCATCCAAAAGATTGAAGTCTTACCATTTGCAACAACATGGATGTAGCTACAGTATATCATACTAGGCAAAATAAGTCAGAGAAAGAAAAATGCCATATCATTTATATGTGGAATTTAACAAACAAAACAGATGAACATGGGGGAAAATAAAAGAGGGCAAACCATAAAGCAGACCTGTAACTATAGAGAGCAACAAGGTTGTTGAAAGGGAAGTGGGCAGGGGAGTGGGATAAATTGGTGGTGAGTATTAAAGAGGGCATTTGCTATGATGAGCACTGGGTGTTATATATAAGTGATGAGTCATTAATTTAACTCCTGAAACTAACATTACACTATATGTTAACTAACTAGAATTTAAATAAAAGCTTGAAAGAAACAAGCAAACAAAAGGATAATACTGAACCCCTTTATCAGTTTGGGTAATATTGCCATCTTAACAATAATAAGTCTTTCATTCCATGAACATGGGATATATATGTCTTTTCATTTATTCAGGTTTTCTGCTATTTATATCAATGACAATATACAAGTCTTACATCTCCTTAGTTAAATTTATTTGTTCAGTTTGTTGTCCATTCTTTAACGCAGTAGTAAATGTCTTCTAGTGTAGCATTTTAGCATTTTAATTAATTTTTTAAATATTTTTTAAGGTTTATTAATCACTGAGAGACAGAGAAAGACAGAGCATGATTACGGGAAGAGCAGAGAGAGGGGGACACACAGAATCTGAAGCAGGCCCCAAGCTCTGAGCTGTCAGCACAGAGCCTGACGTGGGACTCGAACTCACAAACTGTGAGATCATGACCTGAGCCAAAGCCAGACACTCAACCAACTGAGCCGCCTAGGAGCCCCAATGATTTTTTAACTGTATTTTTTAGTCATATCCAGTGGTTGCTCTTATATATTAACTTATCATTTATGTTAACTTATCAAATTTATAGAAACTTAGTTCCAGTGAGATATATATGTATGTATGTGTTCTATTGTATTTTCCTCTTTTTATAATTTTACTGTTGTAAGTATTACATCTATAATTGTACATGCCCAATACTAAATTCTTATTATTTTATATAATATTCTAAATAATCTGAGAGAAAGAGGAGAGCAAGTATATATTTCTAACTTTTGTTCTATTAATCTGATTTATCTTTTCTGGATCTCATCACTTGTTTTTGTAGATTCAAATACCCCCATGGGGTTATTTCCTTAGCTCAATACAGCTTTGTTTCCACCTAGCTTTTTTGTAATATTACTGGCAAATATATTACATTCTTATATGTTATAGATCCAACAATATATGTACATTGCTTATATAATGCTTTTTAAGTTGGTTAAGAAAAAAATAAGTATGTATTTATATTCCCTTTTAACTACACAATTACATAACTGCATTTGTGAGTGCTCTTTATCTTTTTATGTGTATTCAAATTACCATCTGGGGTAATCATGGTTACTTGCTTTCAGCCTGAAGAATAACTTCCTTTAGCTATTTGTGTAAGGTGAGTCTCCTAGCAACAAGTTGTCTCAGTTTTTGCTTAGATGGAAATGTCTCTATTTCACCTTCATTTTAGAAAGATAGCTTCACTGGATATAGGATTCTTGGTTAGCAGTTTCATTCTTTGAGCACTTTGAGTATGTTATCCCACTGCCTTCTGGTCTCCATTGTTTCTGATGAAATGTCATTTGCTAACCATATTGGAGTTCCCTTGTATGTGATGAATCATTTTTCTTTTCCTATTTTCAAAACTGTCTTTGGCTTTCAGCATTTTTACTATGATGTGTCAGTTTGTAGGTCTTTTAACGTTTATTTTATTTGGAGTTCACTGAGCTTCCAAAACGTGCAGGTTAATGTTTTTCCATAAATTGGGAGGTTTTCAGCGATTATTTCTTCAAATATTTTTTTCTGATCCCTTCAATCCTTTCCTCTTTGTACTGGCATTATATGTATGTTGATGCATTCAATAATGACCATATTTCTGAAGCTCAGCTCTTTTGTCTTCATTCTTTTTTGCCTCACTTCTTCAGATTTCATAATCTCTATTGATATGTTTTCAAGTTTGCAAATTTTCTTCTGCCAGTTCAAATCTACTTTTGGACTCCTCAAATAAAGTTCTCATTTTAGCTGTACTTTTCAAATCCAGCATTTCCATTTGACGATTTCTTATAATTGTTTCTGTTATTGATATTCTCTATTTGATCTATCTTCTTACCTTTCTCTACATCTTCAATTATGGTTTTCTTTAGTGTTCTTGAACATATTTATAGTGACTAACTTGAAGCCTATTAAATTCAATATCGGGCCACTTTCACAGGCAGTTTCTATTGCTTGCTGTTTTTATCAGAGTATGGGTCAGACATTCCTTGCATGTCTCATGATTTTTGCTGGAAACCAGTCATTGAGATAATATATTATAGCAATTCTAGGTACTGCTTCCCAGAAGGTATTGGGAGGTATTTGCCTTCCAATACTAGTTATTGTTGTTTTCTTGTTTACCTGTTTAGCGGCTAGCTAGATTATTTTAATGAAGTTATCTCATCCCACAGCATGAAAACTCTGATGTTGATTCTAATAGGGGTATGCTCACAGTCACTCGGGGATAATAGTGAATTCAGTGTGACTCTCTTTGACTGTCTCTTTCCACAAATTGCTGGCTGATTGCTCTGTTGTTTTAATAATTCCTTGGGGGCATAAATGCCCCACAACTGTCTAATCAAACTCAGGGCAATGATAATCAACACCCCACTTTTCTTAATAGTGTCTTGCTCAAGATAGAACCTCCATTTCATGAGTGGGATGGGAAGAAAGGATTTGGCAATCTTAGCAATATTCACCGAGAACTTAGTCTCAGCAATAGTTAGCTAGGGGCAGGAGCAGAAATGCTGAAGTCCTTCCCCTGCTAGAAGATAGCCCTCTGACCAGGAGTTAAGGGGAAGGAGCTCTTGTTCTTGGCTGCACCAGTCTGAGGAGGAGTTTCTGCCTCACAGAACAGAGAGAGGATGTGGGTGTAGGTCTTCATTTAAATACCATACATTCACTATTCTTCCCAAGTTTCAATATGTTTTCTTGAATAAATATTTGCTGTATGCCCTCAGGGACATTTGCATGGCGTTTAAATATATAGGATCTTAGAAAGCATTTTCACCAGTTTCACTGGAGAGCAGGTCTGTGGAACTCCTCAACAGACATGCAAACTATTTGGAGTGCTTAATCCTTCAGTATGCTGAATTACTTGGTGAGTTTTTAACAGTCTTAATTTATTTTACTCACACAGATTCTACTATGGATAGAATATGCAGCAAAAATATTAGAATATGGATCAAGAGGGACAGGTAAGAGAAACAGGCTTAATTCCTAGGAACATTCTTCCTGCTACTGGTTCAACTTAAAGATTAATACTGAGTGATGGGTAGATTAGTTAATTTGAGCCACCTGTAGATTTTGCTAGACCATATGATGGTCCCTTCTTTAAGGGAGATTTTTCAAACAGTTAGATAAGGTTAAAGGTAAGGCCAAAAAACTTTTTTCACTCCTCAGATCATTAAAATGTTTGCCCATCCTTCAATTTGTTTTCTGAGCCAGGAAACACTGAAGAATTCAGGTTCCTATAGCAACGTTTTAGTTTCTATATCAGCTGTACTCATTAACTACTCTGGAGAATGATCTGAGGTCTGACTTCATTTTTTAAAAAAAATTTTTTCCCTTTCTCTGGAGTCAGTGCCTTGTCTAGGCTCCCACTGAAATTTTTCATCCCATATTCCACCACTGTGGTCCTATGTGCCCCTAAAAGAGCATATTTAACTACTTAGTTTCTCTCACTTTAGATAATTTCTCTCATTTTTAGATAACTTAAAAAGGATTTGTATGCTCTTCATCAGCCATCAAATATTTTTTTTCAACTTCATATATAGTTTATTGTCAAACTGGTTTCCATATAACACCCAGTGCTCTTCCCCACAAGTGCCCTCCTCGATGACCATCACTCCCTTTCCCCCTCCCCCTTCCCCTTCAGCCCTCAGTTCGTTTTCAGTATTCAAGAGTCTCTCATGATTTACCTCCCTCCCTCTCCCTTTCTTTCCCCATCCCCTCCCCATGGTCTTCTGTTACGTTTCTCCTGTTAGAACTATGAGTGACAACTTATACTACCTGTCCTTCTCCGCCTGACTTAACTTTGCTTAGCATGACACCCTCAAGGTCCATCCACTTTGCTAAGAATGGGCAGATTTCATTCTTACCCATTGCCATGTAGTATTCCATTGTATATATAAACCACATTTTCTTGATCCATTTATCAGTTGATAGACATTTCGGCCCATTCCATGATTTGGCCATTGTTGATAGTGCCACTAAAAGCATTGGGGTACATGTACCCTATGCATCAGCACTTCTGTATCTCTTGGGTAAATCCCTAGCAGTGCTATTGCTAGGTCATAGGGGAGTTCTATTGATAGTTTTTTGAGGAACCTCCACACTGTTTCCCAGAGCAGCTGCACGAGTTTACATTCCCAACAGTGTAGGAGGGTGCCCGTTTCTCCAGATCCTTGCCAGCATCTACAGTCTCTTGATTTGTTCAATTTAGCCACTCTGACTGATGTGAGGTGGTATCTCAGTGTGGTTTTGATTTGTATTGCCCTGATGATGAGTGATGCAGAGCATCATTTCATGTGTTTGTTGGCCATTCGGATGTCCTCTTTGGAGAAGTGTCTGTTAAAGTCTTCTGCCCATTTCTTCACTGGATTATTCATTTTTTGGGTATGGAGTTTGGTAAGTTCCTTGTATATTTTGGATACTAGCCCTTTATCTGATATGTCGTTTGCAACTATCTTTTCCCATTCTGTCGGTTGCCTATTAGTTTTCTTGATTGTTTCCTTTGCCTTGCAGAAGCTTTTTATCTTGATGAAGTCCCAAGGGTTCATTTTTGCTTTAATTTCCCTTGCCTTTGAGGATGTGTTGAGTAGGAAACTGCTGCGGTGGAGTGTTGGGGTCCATCCAGCCAGAAGTGCTGTGTGGCCTTTGGGACCCTGCTTCCCCTACTTGAAAATGTGTGTGCTTGACTGCTTGACCTAAGTGGAACAGAGACTGGGGTTAGTTCTCCTATTAATCATGCCACTTGGTAATCATGGTTTCAGTAACTGGGCAGATTTTCTGATTAAAACTTCCTCCCTAGTTACGGGC
>NC_043706.1:74139859-74150429 GCF_006229205.1 Suricata suricatta | reverse complement strand
CTAGGAGGTTTTTTTCCTACTTTCTCCTCGAGGGTTTTGATGGTTTCCTGTCTCACATTCAGGTCCTTCAGCCATATTGAGTTAATTTTTGTGTATGGTGTAAGAAAGTGGTCTAGTTGCATTCTTCTGCATGTTACTGTCCAGTTCTTCCAGCACCGCCTGCTAAAGAGGCAGTCTTTTTTTCATTGGATACTCTTTCCTGTTTTGTCAAAGATTAATTGGCCATACACTTTTGGGTTCAGTTCTGTGTATGGTGTAAGAAAGTGGTCTAGTTGCATTCTTCTGCATGTTACTGTCCAGTTCTTCCAGCACCGCCTGCTAAAGAGGCAGTCTTTTTTTCATTGGATACTCTTTCCTGTTTTGTCAAAGATTAATTGGCCATACACTTTTGGGTTCAGTTCTGGGTTCTCTATTCTATTCCATTGGTCTATGTGTCTGTTTTTCTGCCAATACCATACTGTCTTGATGATGACAGCTTTGTAGTAAAGACTAAAGTCTGGGATTGTGATGCCTCCCGTTTTGGTTTTCTCCTTCAATATTACTTTGGCTATTCGGGGTTTTTGTGGTTCCATAAGAATTTTAAGATAATTTGTTCTAGCTTTGAGAAGAATGCTGGTGCAATTTTGATGGGGATTGCATTGAATGTGTAGATTGCTTTGGGTAATAATGACATTTTCACAATGTTTATTCTTGCGATCCATAAGCACAGACTGTTTTTCCATTTCTTCGTGTCTTCTTCAATTTCTTTCATAAGCTTTCTATAGTTTTCATCATACAGGTCTTTTACATCTCTGGTTAGGTTTATTCCTAGGTATTCTATGGTTTTTCGTGCACTTGTGAATGGAATCAGTTTCTTGATTTCTCTTTCTGTTGCTTCATTTTTTGTGTATAAAAATACAACCGATTTCTGTACATTGATTTTGTAGCCTGTGACTGTACTGAATTCATGGATCAGTTCTAGAAGGCTTCTGGTGGAGTCGATCGAGTTTTCCATGTAGAGTTTTGTGTAATCTGGGAAAAGTGGACTTCTTCTTTGCCAATTCTGATGCGCTTTATTTCCTTTTGTTGTCTAATTGCTGATGCTAGGATTTCCAACACTATGTTAAACAACAGTGGTGAGAATGGACATCCTTATCGTGTTCCTGATCTTAGGGGGAAAGCTGTCAGTTTTTCCCCATTGAGGATGATATTAGCTGTGGGCTTTTCATAAATGGCTTTTATAATATTTAAGTTCCTTCTATCCCGACTTTCTCGAGGGTCTTTATTAAGAAAGAATGATGTATTTTGTCAAATGTTTTTTCTGTATCTATCAACAGGATCATATGGTTTTTATCTTTTTTTAGTTAAAGTGAATATTGAACCAGCCCTCTAACACAGGAATGAATCCCACTTGATCATGAGGGATAATTCTTTTTATATGCTGTTGAATTTGATTTGCTAATATCTTGTTGAGGACTTTTGCATCTGTATTCCTTAAGAATATTGGCCTGAAGTTCTCTCTTTTTTTGTTGGGTCTCTGTCTGGATTGGGAATCAAGGTGATGCTGGTTTCATAGAATGAGTTCGGAAGTTTTCCTTCTATTTCTATTTTTTGGAATATATTCATAAGAATGGGTATTAACTCTGCTTTAAATGTCTGGTAGGACGATTTGTTATTCAATGAACTGAATGAAGGTCAGCAACTGAGATCAGTCTGGGAAGTTGGGGAGTGACTGGAGATGGAGGACAATTGTCTCTAGGATCTGTTTGCCTCCTCTTGCCTCCCCCTTCCGGCTCCCACTTGGTAGCATCTTCTTGATCCCCTTATCTCTTAAGACGCTCAGGAAAATGCCCCCCGGCAGGAACCTTCTGGGAAATGCAGCCCTGGCCACCCAGGAACCATGAGTCCTGCAGCCCCGGTTCCGCCTGACTCCACGCTGGAAAGTCCTTTTGAAGAAATGGCCCTGGTGAGGGGTGGCTGTCTATGGAGACAGAGCTCCATCCTCCGCCGCTGGAAGCGAAACTGGTTTGCCTTGTGGCTGGATGGGACCCTGGGCTACTACCATGATGAGACTGTGCAGGACGAGGAGGATTGCGTGCTCATCCAGTTCAATGTCTGCAACATAAAGATCCGCCAGGAGTGCCACAATATGCAGCCCCCAGAGGGCCGGAGTCGAGACGGCTTGCTGACTGTGACCCTCCGGGAGGGCTCCCGCTTGCATCTGTGTGCAGAGACCAAGGATGATGCCATTGCATGGAAGACAGTGCTGCTGGAGGTGAATTCTACCCCGGTGTGTGCCTACAGCCCGTACCAGGACTACTATGAGGTGGTAACCCCCAATGCACACGAAGCCACATATGTACGCAGCTACTATGGACCGCCCTAAGCCGCTCTCTCCACAGGCCCCAGTGTGATGCATGTAGGAGTGAGGGAGGATCCCTGCTACAGTGCGGGCACTCCGCTGGCCATGGGCATGCTTGCGGGGGCCGCCACAGGTGCCGTGCTCAGCTCGCTCATGTGGTCGCCCTGCTGGTTCTGAGCCTTGGGACTGGGAGCGTGGATCCTGCGCATAGATCAACAGATCCCTTTTCCTCCTTGACCCCACTCTCCATGATCTAAGCCCTGCCGTACTTTGGCTCCCTCTCCTTTAGTCCCACTCCCCTACTCTCACCACTTGCATTGGAAGCAGCTATCATCCAAGGCACAAACATAGCTCGAAATCCTATCTACTGCCAGATACCCCAGAATTTTGTTATAGTCACATATAGACATGTTTCCCTCCTAAATACACCAGGACACAGAAAACAACTCATGTGACTTAAAGTTCCCAGGTGCTGGAGAAAAGCAGAAGTACACAAACACTTGACAAGACAGAGTTAACAATCCTGTGACACACAAGGGTAAAGAACAGAAGGAGGTAGGCTAGGAGTAGGGTTGTTGCAAGAGTGCAGAGCAGTGAATACCATGGGCATGTCCAAGGAATTAAGAGTTCATTTAGGCTGGAGTGGAGAATGGGCTTAGATCACAATGGCCCTCCACGCTAAAGAGCTTGCTGGGTAAAGGGGAGATGTGAGCTTTTTTGAGGGAAGTTTCATGATTACACCTATAATGAATATATTGCCTGTTAATACCGACACATACTCAAATCCAAAACACTCCCTGAGGTTACCACCATCCTTCCCAGTATCAGCTTCCTGTTCCTTCAGTGCTCAGAAAACACTTGTTCCCCATGTTTGGGTGGGTGCCTGGGGCAGCAATTGAGTTGAACCTGGGGTCCCCTTGCAGATGAGCTCTGTTCAGAACCACCAGCCCTAGGATGGCACCTCCATCAGGAAATACATTCCTGGTCCCCAGGAACTTGGCCCTCTGTCCATAACTAAGGCTGTCATCATCTTAGGCTTGGTCTCTTCACTCTGGGGGAGATGGCAGTGCTCACCTCTAGGGCCTGATCCAGTGGGAAGTCCCACATGTGCCTTCCTGTAGGTGGCCCAGCAATCTCTCCATTTGGCTCCCTTCCAATTTCCTCTCCCATCCCGTCCTAATAGAAGTGTTAAGATTCCTGCCCAGTAGCCAGAGTAGCTCTTCCTGATGGAGAGACATCATTATATACACTATTATATAATGTCCTTCTTCATCTCTTTTTATTGCCTTTACTTTAAAGACCAGTTTTTTTTGATATATGAATGGCTACTCTGGCTTTCTTTTGACTTCCAGTTGCATGATAGATATTTCTCCATTCCCTTACTTTCAATCTGAAGGTGACTTCATGTCTACGATGAGTCTCTTGTAGACAGTAAATAGATATATTTTGGTATTTTATCCATTCTGCTACCCTGTGTCATTTGACTGGAGCAGACAGTCCATTTACATTCAGTGTTATTATTGAAAAATGTGTGTTTAGATTCATTGTGTTCTCTGTAGAGTTCATGTTTGTAGTGGTGTCTCTGGTACTTTGTATTCCTTGCAACATATCCCTCATAGAGTCCCTCTTAAGATTTCTTGTAGGGCTGGTTTGGTGGTGATGAATTCTCTCAATTTTTGTTTATTTGGGAACACCTCTATCTCTCCTTCTATTTTGAATGACAGGCTTGCTGGATAAAGGATTCTGGCTGCATATTTTCTCTTTTCATCACATTGAAGATTTTCTGCCATTCCTCCAGTCTGCCAAGTTTCATTAGAGAGGTCTGTAACTACTCTGAGAGACTTCCCTTTGTGTATTAGGGTCCTTTTATCCCTACCTGCTTTCAGAATTCTCTCTTTTTCTTTATTTTGCCAGTTTCACTATGATATGTCATGACAAAGGTTGATTCAAGTTACGTCTTAAGGGGGTTCTTTGCGCCTCTTGGGTTTCAATGTCAATTTCTTTCCCCAGGTTCGGGAAGTTCTTGGCTATAATTTGATCAAGCACCCCTTCAGGACCTTTTCCTCTTCTTCTTCAGGAATTCCTATGATATAGATATTGTTCCATTTGATTGTATCACTCAGATCTCAAATTCTCCTTTCGTGCTCCTGTATCCATTTCCCTCTCTTTTTTCACCTTCCTCTTTTGCTCTAACTGTGTCTTCTAATTCACCTATTCTCCTCTCTGCCTCTTCAATCCCTATATTGGCCTCCTCCATTTTATTATGCACCTCACTAATAGCCTTTTTTAACTCACTGCAGCTATTTGAAGGTCCCTAGTCTTTGTATCAATAGTGTCTCTGATGTTTTTTTTTTCCAGTCCAGTGATTAATTTTATTACAATTGTTTTAAATTCTTCTATAGTAATGTAGCTTAAATCTGTTCTGAGTAGTTCTGTGGCTGTGACTTCTTCCTGGAAATTCTTTAGAGGACAGTCTTTTGTTTTGTCATTTTGGCTAGCTTTCTGTCTCTTGTCAGGTTTTAAAGCTCGTTATGCACTGTGCACCTGTTAGTATTGCTCTATTAAGGGAGGCTCATTGACTGTCAAGAGCCTGTCATTTCAGGAAGTGTTCTTCTAATGTTGTCTCTCAGTTCTCCTCGGTTGTGCCTTTGATTATTTTATTTTCCTACTCAGCGATATTTGGGACTCCCCACCATGTGTACTTTGGCTTGTTTCTTGAGGTAGCCATGAGAAGAAAACAGACAAGCACACAGGGAACAAAAAACATGCAAACACACAGACAAATCAAACAAACAAGCAAACCAAAAGGCAAAAGAAAAGAAAAGAAATGAAGAAAGAAAAAGGGGGCAGGGACAACAAGAGACAATGAACAGTTTAAATGGGTATAACCAGCAGAGGAGAGAGATAAAAATGAGATAAAGGAGAATGTATCTGGATTGCAAGAGAAAAAAACAAAAAAGGAAGAAAAGAAAAAGGAAAAAAAAGAGATTAAAAAAAAAGCAGCTCTCCCTCGCAGATGGGCATGGTTTGATGCAGGTAGATCTCAGGGGATGCTCTCCGAGGCCCTGCCATGGTGGTTGTAGGGAGAAAAATAGTGGCGCCCCAAGCTCTGCTTGAACCAAGCGTTGCAAGCCACTCCTTTCAGTCTGATCCCCCTGTGCTAGGCGAGCCAAGTTGTATTTTCCAAGCCCTGCCTCACTTCAAAATCCTAGTCCATGCACTTTAATGCTGCCATCCGAGATGAGATGCACTCCCACTGGTGGCCAGCCTCCCAGCACAATCTCGCAGGGGGCAGTCAGCACTGATGTGGCTATGCCCAAGGAAGAATTCGCAGCTATATAAGATGGGTTTCACTCTCCGAGCCCAGTGGTTATATATGGGGTGACAATCTCTTTCCCTTTCCTGGGCTAAGTTCTTTACCTCTTCTCTAGAGACAGTACTATGAGCGTTTTCAGTCTCTCTCTTTCTTTTCCCCTGTCTCTCCGGGGTTCTGCACACTTTCCCTCTGTTGGGCTGAGGCTCCCATCCCTCCGCACCTCCAGGCTGGCCCACTTTTTAATTTTCCCAGTTCGCACTCATTCACTCAGGCATCTTTGAGGTTGTCTTCTTTCTGGAGTCTGTGTATTCTCCTCCCACTCTTGCAGATCAGAGTATTGATGCTTCAGTCCTTCTCAGTTTGATAGATGCAGGCAGGCAAAGATAGCAGAGCTCCCTTCTTCTCTGCCATGTTGCCTTCCATGTCCATCAAATATTTTAAAGAGGAAAAAAATGTCCTCCTAAATTATGTTAAATTATGCAGTTTTCCATTCCATTATTGTTTTGTAACTGGATAATAATAATGAACACCTTTATCCTCAAAATCTAATTTCTGTCAATAAAGTTTCCTAAATCCCTTAAACAATATATGAACAATTCCTTAATTTGTCACTTTTCTCTTGTAATTCCACAAGAAGTTTTATCTGCAGATAAATGCAGGCTTCCCTTCTAGTACATGTGAGGTGTAGTTAGAAGTGTTTTGAAGGGCACCTGCGTGGCTCAGTGTAGGGCTCTATGCCGACAGTGTGGAGCCTACTTGGGATTCTCTTTCTTGCTCTCTCTTTTTGCCTCTTCCCTGCTTACATGTGCTTCTCTCTCTCTCTCCCTCTCTCTCTCTAGTTTAAATAAACATTTAAAAAAGAAGTGTTTTGAAAAATAAGCCATAGCATTTGTGCATGTATAGAGTTAATATTTGAAAGTAAGAAATATTTGGTTTAGAAGGAAAGAAAAACTTTGAAGAACATGAAACATGAATAACAAAGATTGATTTTAACAATTAGTTCCCTTAACCATAGCATTAAATAACAAGCTGCTTATTGTATCCAAAGGCACTAATATTGCTCTACCATTCTGGGTAGAATTTTCATTTTCAAGAATGAAAAATCCAACCACATTACTTCTTCCCAGTCTATCATCTGGCACTGGTATGGATTTATCAAATGACTGTTAACATGTTTTCAGTGCCTACAATGTTCCAGGTATGGTTCTAAGTGCTTTACATACACTAAGTTTCACATTTTGACCCTAGGAAACAGTCATTCTTATTATTTTCATTTTACAGATCATTGGAAATATGCACATTGACTCAACAGCCCATGCTTTAAACACTAAAATACAGCATTTCATAAAATAATTGCTATGCCTGAGAACACCTATAATATAGGAAAGAGCAAAGCTCAGTGACCCCCTCCCACAAATATTTAGCCTAGGTATTAGAATTTAAGGGTCCCCAATAAATACCATCTCCATTCCCTAAGTTTTTCACCAATTGAGATATAAAATAAAATTGTAAGGTATATGGGAACAGGGTAAGATATTACTTTATTTTTTTTCTTTTTCTCTTATAGTTTACTGTCAAGTTGTTTCCATATAACAGCCAGTGCTCATCCCAAGTGCCCTCCTTCGTGCCCATCAAGATATTACTTTTATTATTGGTATAGGTGATATAGAAAAATGTTGCTTCCATCCATAGGCAAGTCTCAGAACTGGAAAGGATTAAATACGAGTCAGGTGGAGAAGGACAGATACCGTATGTTTGCACTCATAGATCTAACAGGAGAACAGGAGAAACCTAATGGAGGACCAGGGGGAGGGGAAGAGGGAAAGAGAGTTGGGGAGAGAGAGGGACACAAAACTTGAGAGACTATTGAATACTGAAAATGAACTGAGGGTTGAAGGGGGAGGGGGGAAAAGAGGTGGTGATGATGGAGGAGGGCACTTGTGGGGAAGAACCCTGGGTGTTGTATGGAACCTAATTTGACAATAAACTACTTAAAAAAAATAACTATTCCTAAGAGTCTCCATGCATGGGGCCTACATCTGTAAAACCCATGTATGATGCAGGCATCTGTAAATGACCATGTATGGTATCCATATCTATAAAACTTACAGTCTGGAGAAGCAGACCAAGATGCAGGTCAGCTCCCAAGATGAGAAGAAAAGAGGAAGAGTTGAATTACACTCATCCAGTTTTTCCTTCCAAACTCAGGAATTAAAGACATACCCCCACCTATATTGTTTGGGCCAGTCATACTGAATTTAACAATATAACTGTGTTCCTATCTCAATCTTTTCCATAGTTTCAAGATCTGTAATCTTAGACCCTCCCTAAAAGTACAATTCATGATATTCTCAACAAAAGAATGCAGCCTTCCTTCCATCATTAATGATGAAAACAGATTCTCCTAATTCTTACAAACACCACCATTGTTAGCTGGTCCTATACTTCAGGGCATAGAGTTTGTGTCCTTGCTTCCTTTAAGTGGAATTTGTCCCAGTGAGAGCTGATGCTGGCAACGTTCCTCTTAGGTGCCTCGACAATTTTAACTCCTCCTTCAAGATGTGTTCTCTGGGGACTTGGCAAAATAGGATAAACACAGAATCTGTAATTTGGAGTTCTGAATTAAATTCCACCTGTGCAGATTTCTAAGTGCACCTTGAACGTATTATATAACCTTGCTGAATCTTACTTTCCTCATGAATAAAGTGTAGATAATGATAATAAAAAACAAATCTCAAGGAGTAATCTTTATAGGATCATATGAGATAATAAATTTTAGAAAGTGAGAAGCACCATATAAATATAAGTCATTTATATCATTACCTAGCCCTGAATAGCATTAATAATTGTTATTGCTATTTTTGCAATTGAATTTTTAATATTATTCAGTATTGCCAGATTTAAGAACACTCCTGCCCCAATCACATTTCTGAAATGTAACTGCTGCATCTAGAAATATTATTTATTATTAGAAATAAAAATAAAAGAAAGCCTATAAAAGTTTCATGTTGGCCAATACACTCTAAATAATTAATTTTAAATTCTTTGTTCTTAAATCTTACCCAATTGAAGACTGTGCAACATTTAAGGAAATTGTTTTGGTAAAGTCCAGTATATCTAAGGCCTCATACAACTGATTTTCTATACAGAAGGTGGGCATGGAATAATTTGTCGTTACATATATTCAAGCTTATTTTATGTAAGGGGTAGTCTCCCCTAGCTACAGCCTGGCTTTAAGAGAATATTTTACAGGAAAGGTAAAAGAGGAGAAAGTTTTTGTCTGTCACTTATAATACTTATTTTTACCAGATTAGAATCTGATTTGGTAGAGAATGCCGAGCATATTGAGCCAAATGTTGAACAATTAATTGCTCTATTCCTTTAGGATCATTTTACTTCCACAGTTAGCACTGCAGTTCTTATGAGATCAACCTAATTGGCATTTAATTCTAAGTTGAAAGCACAAACCATTCTCTCAAACAATTCTTTCTCAATGTGAATCTCATTTATGAAAGCCAAAATTAAAGATCCTAATGCCCATTTCTTAAGTCATACTGAATGAAGAGAATTGTTAAGAAGCCTGACTTGTCATTAGAGCAGAGGGAAATGTAAATTGTTCAAGGCAGCCAACCAAAATGAAAATCTGTATATTATATAGTAGTTTATCATTCAAGAACCCAGCTGTTCCACAGTAAACCTGAACTCTATGGTTTGTGATTTGTCAGTCTAGAAGTAAGATGGAACACTGAATCTATTCTCTTGAATATACTTCTCCGAAAATGCCAGTAAAACATGGCTTCATAAGGTTTTTATTTGTTTTCCCTATACAAGAATGAAAAGAGAAGTGATTCAGTCACTCTCTGGTCTTTACCCTGTTCAGTGGTGTAGATATTGGCCCTTGGCAGCCCAGGAACCAAATCGTCCTCCACAAAGAGCCAGACTGCCTTTCAGAGAAATCTACTTTCTCTTTATGAGCTTTAACATATTTGAAAATCACCATCCTGTAGCCTGTAAATTTCTCTTTTCCTGATGAATATTCCACTTTCTTTTCACCTTTTCTCAGACTTTGCTCTAAAGTTTCCATCACCATCTTTATAGCTGACTTCAGGACCTCATTAAATTTGTCAATGTCGAAGTGTGCTACAAAGGAAGTTAAGACAAGGCTTCAGGCATGATCTGGTCATCATGAGGTACAATGACAATAAAACCTTCTTTGTTTGAAACTTGAGATTTCTATTAATGTAACTAGAGTACGTCAGCTTTTTTATTTTTTATTTTTTAGAGGTGTCTAATTTTTTTATTTTTTTAATATAACACTTTATTTTTTTAACATATGCAATTATTTTCCATCATTTACAATACAGTAGTTACAATGACACTCCAAACAGAAAATAAAAGTAAAAAATCAGAACCCCCACTTATATTTCTTGTAATTAGACTTATACAGAAATTAGAAGGTTAAGTACTAACTACTTAATCACCTAATATTGCAGCTATCTGAAGTGGTAATCATTATATAGCAGCTTATCTATGATACATTCAAGATAAATGATACAATTTATTACTTGCCCATAAGCTAAAACACAGCCTGCTGAGTACCTTTACTTAACCACCTCTATACTACAATATTCTTGAGGTCCATGGAAAAAAGTAGCTACCTTTTAATAGGAAATGGATGATTAAGTCTTTGGTGTTGTAAAAGCAACGTCATTTAAACCTAACCACCCCTACCACCAAAAAAAGAAGACGGAAAAAAAAAGTAAAGAAAATAACAAGGGAAAAACCTAAGACGTACTACCGAGGGGAAGAAAAAACAGCATGTAATTTCTGTCCCTGATGGAATGTATTAAATAAGCAAATACCACCAACAAGCAAAACAAGTACTACAATGTAAAAATATTAAAAAAAAAAAA